>NC_068367.1:73695519-73938019 GCF_020536995.1 Dreissena polymorpha | reverse complement strand
ATTTTACAAGCGCGTGCTATTACCGGTAGTCGTTGATACAATTGACGCTATTTTCGGACACTTCAATTTTCGACTCTAAGTTTTCGGACACCTGTAATTTGTGAATATTTTTCGTATCTAAGTTTTCGGACATGAAAAAAATAATTATTTTTAAGTGTCTGAAAACATAGAGTTATTACGGGGGGGGGGGGGGTATATGGTGTTCATAATTTGCCCTCGATATACTCGCAGTTTTAATGCTTGAGCCGGTGACAACTTATGACATCGTTTTATCCGATATTGTTAGAACATAGAAGACGATGCTTATGGCTGTAAGCATCACGCACATCTGCATGTACCAAAATATATACGAAAACGATTGTTCATTCATGATTTAGTAAATATGTGTTTGTATACTAGTATTTTTTAATATATGGTTCTTTGTGCTTTTTTTCATGCGTAGACCAATGTCGATCTTTGAATTAATACTTGTTCTTATACTTCAGCAAGCACGTGTGTGAATCTAGAGAGTACTGACTTCCGTTGTGCCGATCTCGATGAGTTCCACTTTTGTTCTAATGTGAACTCCGCCATGCACTCCATCGCGAAGGAAAAGTGCTCGCTTCACTGCGGCTTCTGTGGTTTAAATGGCGTTGTTACTTCGGCTACCACGAAAACCCATCTACCAACGGATATTGCGACAGCGTCCACAAAAGGTGATATAACGCTGTACGTTTATTCGAATAGATCTTGTGTTGCACGTTGTTCTTTGATGATGAATAATCATTACAGTTTGAAAAAAGTGAATATTTGTTAACTGTTGACCTTTAAGTAACGCACATGTTGCCGAAAGAAAAAAAACATGTATAGTTTAACCAACATAAAATTGATTTAATAACTATGGTTATACATACTTATTTCAAAAATGAAAAACAAAAAGAGATGCAAACACTCAACCACAACGCCACGCTGGCGTCGAAGGTAGAGGTCAGCAGTAAATGTCTGCTGCACTCAATAATTAATAAACAGCTATACGACCCTTTATTATTGTATTTGTTTTAATATTTGATTATCTACAAACGAACATATTCTTTTGATATTTTTATTAGTCAGAGCTGTTTCATAGATTAACTTGTCGAACTTCTATATCCAAAAGTATATATCTATATACACGCAAACAAGGCAAAACATCAGCATTAATCTTTTCACACTGCAGAAACTTCGACGCTCGGCAACGTTGACATTACCGTCAACATGGGGACCGCCTTTACCCTTGGTGTAGACAGCACTGGTTCAGGTGCCTGTGAAGACATAGAGGATAGCCATTTCCAGTGTAGCTACTGGAAGGCTCTTGGATACTGCGCACCGGAAACCGTGCCTGGATACCAGGTTTCCCTACTGCAGTGCAGGAAAACGTGCGACCTTTGTGATGTGTGATGACCTTATAGGTATAGGTCTTTCAAGAATGTTTATCACAGGTCGTCGTGGTGTAATGGATATGGTGTCCGCCTAGCGACCGGGAGGTCACGGGTTCGATCCCCACCGTTGGAGCGTTCTTTAGATTTCCCCCAAGACACCAAGTACTGGTTCTAGGCCCAGGAAACGGACTCGAGAGCGTTTATATAAGCCTAAGGCTTTCGAGGCAATCGAGCTGAAATATAAATAGGTTTAAACTAAAGAATGTTTATAAAACACATTAAACAAAATTATCAGATGTTGCTAAGTTACTTACTTTCATTCTATGGATCGTTAAAGGAACATCTAGATATAAACAACACGAGTATTCAAGTATTTAATATTGTTTTAAGTTATTTGTCTAAAGATGTGAACTAAATAAATTTTGTTAGAAACCCTGTGATATATTCACACTGACAAAAATATATATTTATATTTAACTGACGAATTGATTGCAAAATGTCATCAACTGCAAAAAACACAACATTACTCACACCGCGCTTTCTTTTCGTTTGATTTACCATAGTTTATCGATAAACAAAAACCTTCTTAGGTCAATTCTTACTCCAAATGCGATGTGATTTGCAAATGATGCAATTGTTTTCAGTGGAGTGGTGTACATACACACTCGATTCAAGATTATCAATGAACACAACATTATCAAGGACACTGTTTACACAAAATCGAAGTTACTTGCACATTTTGCAATAAAGGAATAAATCAGGTTGAGGCAAAATTTAACTGTGTCTCTTATGCGATACTGCGAAAATCAAATGGTCAATGCTCGTGTTTTGTTGTTTATTTTCACGATTCATAATCAATTGAATATTGTCGAGTGATATATCATGTTTTGCGTTTATTGCGTTGACTATAGTGTGTTGCATTTAAAGAGCATACTCCGTGTGAAGTTGTAGTTGGTGTAATGTTTTTAATTATTGCCAACATTAAAAGGATCTTTATGTTTGGCGAAGGATTGATGGATGGATGGATACACTTAAACATTGTGTTTAGACATACAATAGTATGATGTCATTTTCTATATATTTATACAGAACTGTGAAAAATATGCTTGGTGTTAATTTGTTTCATTATATTTTTAAATAATTAAATAATTGTCAAAAAGTTTCATATTGCTTTCAGATTGCACAACGCTACGAAGAATATAACAAGTTGCAGATCCAATGAACAGTTGTATGTAGCAAAATAAAAATCTTTAATTTCAAGTGTCTTGGTCTTTTATACTGTAGCAAATTATTTGAGCCATACTTATAATGCATAGAGTACAGCTGATCAACTAAATGAAACATGCATAAATACAACATAGAACCAAATGAAACGTGCATAAATGAATACTTTATTATATTTTACTTCATGAAAAAACAAACACATAGCACCAAATGTCCTTTACAATTATGGCGGCCATATCAAACACATATACATATACCTTTTAAGCTACGGCTAACGCATAGAAACACGCGACTTAAGTAGTTGGTTGGTTAAGTAAGCAATTGACAAGGAACATTTAACCTGGCAATCCGGATTTCATAAATGTTATACAAAGAAATTGCGTAAAACATATCTAAACCGAACCTGATATTGCCATTTACGTCTTATCTTTGAGACACAATTATTTCGTTGATAATTTATAAATTCAGCATGAGTGAATATCTTCTCTTTTCTCAAGGGGAATTAATTTTATTCTGCGATGTCTTTTACAGCCAATCTTCTTGTTTTAATTTGACAGGGTTTCTGGTATATGTTTTTAAAATAAAACGTGTCTATAAAGTATTCCAACAGGACCATTTTAGATTACCTAGAATTAGATCATCTATCTTTATTCAACTTACCACGGTTTGTTGAATAATTCTAAACTTTTTGGAAACTTCCCGAAGTTTATGTTTACCTATCCATATAGGATTACATTTATTAAGTACGCTGCCAGTGTTTGTCTAGTCTAACGTCATCCATTCCATTGTTGATCGGCTATGGGCAGTTCATTATATTTGTAATCACATAGTCAAACCTGTTTTGTATTGATCACGCGATAGCTAGCAGGGCATTTTGATGAAAAGTACAGAGAAATGAAGTTCGATCAAGATTTACTACAAATATAATACTAAAAATTTTTTTTGTCTTTAGTATAACTATTTTTATATTTAATAACATAATGGTTCCAACTTCTGATAAACGTTACATGTATTCGGACTACGCGAATATCAAACATGTTACCTACTTTAGTTTCGCTCGAAATCTTAAAGCCACACACCATAAAATACATGTTAATCAATACATACAGATGCAATTTGAAAGTGTGCAAAATTGTCATTAAATCTATAGCCTGGTTAGCAAGTAATTCATTTTTGTCCTACTGTAACGATTTTAAAACCGACAGTAGGATTTCTATACGTATACGTCCACTTCGACAAACGCGATTTTTTTTTAAGTTTTAAAGTGCAAAAAAGACAAATTTCTACCCTGTAATCACCATATATATTCTAATTGACATAGACAAAATATGATTCTTATTTATACTTAAATTTAGTATGCCAAATAAGTTGTGTTGCTTTACACGGTACTTTAAACACGCTTTTGCTTTTTATTGTTGTTTCATACCTTTTTACTTTTATCATTCTACGTATTATACGTGGGTCTTTCGATGAATTTTACCTATGAAAATTTATGTTTAGATATAAATTTAAATATAAATTTACACTTGAAAAAAATAAATAGATCATTGATATCATTGATATGTTCTATGACTCAGTACGTTTCAAGGACTATTAAAATCTTGGTGTAATGTAAGTCATGTGTCTAGTTTATTAGATAAATGTTACAAATAAACGGATCGTGAACGCTCTCAAGCTGGGGATCGGCTAGCTACTTATATATATTGTTTTATACAATTAAGAAATAACGAAGGTATTTATGTTATATTATCATAAATATGGTCTTTACTCTAACTATTGCTACAGGAACTTCGATCACAAGAACTTCGATGTCTTCATCTCATGTGTCTTTCTGTCTTATACAAGTTAGAATATTACATTACGGGATGCATTGTAAGTGATACTTTTTTAAATGGTTCCAAACAACACATACCAGCCAAGGCAATTGAAAGCACCTTGAACAACAATTACCTCTTTCTTAACCCTGGTAGTGATGAAAACAATTCATTATAGATGTTTCACTTTCATTCCACAAATATACGTTTTATGGATTTTTTTTAATTAGCAAAAAGTTATTTAAGTTTTTTACTTGAGGTGAATGTTGTAATTAGATTTCCATTTGTCGAAATATACAGTTACGTGTAGATACGGTATTCGTATAGCAAAAATACATGTAGAATCTCACACTGTTACAAAATAACAATTACATTGTATAATTACGAAATTACGAAATTTCACCACACACGGATATAATCGTAATCTAAGAAAATATATTTAACTGTAATGCGTCGAAATGAAACCGATACCCTGTATTTTTGACAATCGGTGTTTTACTTTATAAACTTAAAGACGCATTTTGACACATAGCTATTAATATGTAAACATCAAAGACGAGGAGTGTCTCGATATAATCTTTTTTGACAACGTAGCATTCGAGAAGTTACATGTTTCATGCCTATTGTTATTTGAATGGTTTTCTGTTTAGCTCAAGAACCTTCGTTTCTCTTATATATAATCTTTTGCCGAAATGTTGGTCGCACATTTATAGAAGTCTTTACAAAAACATCTCCAATATTGTCATGGAATTATCGCAGGTAAATTTTGTTACTTGTTACATGTTACTTTGAATTAGCACTTCCAAGTTGAGCCGACATGCTATAATCATTTTTTATAAACACAAAAGTTTTGTGTTTTTTCTCCCTGTTTTTTTACAGGCTTTTGGTCCGACGCATTTACGTTCAATAAAATGAAAGAGGAAGTCAACAACAATGTTCTCCTAATATTTGTTTTAAGTTTAATTATTCGTTTATTTCAAATTCAAAATTAGATGAGGTTTCAGTTGATACCTGAAAACCCATGCAGATATTTCAAACTATTTTAAATGTTTCTTAGATACCAGCACAGTTTTTGTAACACATGTGGGTCAACAAAAACAATATGAATCCAACATGCTGTTGGCGTACAAACACTCTTAAGGGCCAATTGAATGAAGTAAACTTGAAGTTCTGCATCATTAGGACACCAACTCCAATCGATAAAGATCCGAGCATTTCATGACAAAACTTTCGGTATCTCTTCAGTATCTCATAAATATCAACGGATCCTTTGAGAACCATATTTGGACGGTTATTTCCGTAAAAAACAATAAATGGCCTCATTTATGTGTGAATAAAAAATCATATTGACATGTTTAAATGAATTATTATTTTATGCTTTAGAATTAAGTGTACGTATGACATGTTTGCAGAGCATCATCAGGGCATTGTGTCGACGTCCACCCATTGCGGTCCGAACTTTCTTGGTAGGAACAGTGTATATTTAGCAATGTTAGTTACCAGACAATCTAATGTACGATTTTTTTTCAATGTAATTTTATCGTATATAAAGGGTCACGTATGCGATGTTCAGGCCTTTAGCACTTGGACGCTTACAGGTTCGAGGAAGCTATGCGAAAAATTGACCCGAAAGTTTCCATCCCATACTGGGACTCCACCCTCGACATGGATATGGCTAAACAAGAAAACACAATCGTGTTCTCACCGAAGATTTTTTGGAAACGGTAAAGGACATGTCACCACGTGACCATTTGCAAACTGGGTAACCCCAGTCGGTCCACTGACTAGAAATGTTCACTCTAATCAACAAAAGAGAATATCCGTATGATTATGACGCGTTGTCGGATTCGCGACATCAAATGTGCTACTGCGTTACCTGACATTAACATCAATCGTCTTCACGGTGGTTCTCACCGTCGGGTTGGTGGACAGATGTCCGGTATTACAACAGCCGCTCACGATCCCGAATTTTTACTACATCACGCTTTTGTAGACTACATTTGGGAAAAGTTTCGCAATCATCAATCATTTCGTAAATCCTAGATTGTGGAGTCTATCCCATCTTTAATTACCCAGAAGCCACTGGTCAACATGCCCCTGAAAGACCAATGGACGGATTACCAGGATACGTCAACATTGATGGTTATCAAAGCTATTGGACGCAAAACTGGTACAGATACGAACGTGCTCCCATGTGTCCTGATTGTGGTTCTCCATATTTAACATGCGACCCGGTCCGCAAAGTATGCATTTCCACTGAACGTAAGCTTGCTCCTCATAAATTGTCTTCACTACGCCTTGAACCGAGAGAATCTTTACCAGATGTTGAAGCTAGATCGGAGGTCGCAATGCTGAATATTGGTGCAACATTCTAGGCTACTCCCGCTAAATACGGGACTCTTATGACTTGAATTGCAGTGGCTGGTCGTAAGAAGAGGGCCATGCCAAAGCAATGAAAAATGTTTATAAAGCAATATATTAGAAATATTACAAAACGTAGCACTATCTCTTGATATTAGAAAAAAATAAGTTCATCGTATTTCAAATGAATTTGCGGGAACATTCTCAGCGGTGTATTTCAGGGGAACGTGTTGATAGTGTATTGAAATGCGTTTTCATTCCATTCATCCTATATTTTCATGAATTAATCAATGCATGCGACGTGATATGTACATACATATTGTTTAAACTAAGTATCGGTTAAACAACATTGATAAACTAAAAACCTTTAAATAAGCATTACACGTAAAACAATTGTATAAAGAATAACACTTTTTTTACATTTCACAAGTATCGACCCTGGTTAAATTCATGTTCGTTATGGGTGTGTTGTGTTTTGTTATTGTTCACTTACCGCACATGACTACCTCGTTCTGCAAACCTTATTTTCTGCATAGGTAACAGAGTGTACCTGATTGTGAACTTCGCTGCGCAACTTAACTAGTATTCTAACCCAGCGCCGTATATTTAGCCTCAATATGTGATGTACCTATTTTAAATTATTTATTCATATTTTGTCATATCTAATTTTTGTGTTTTATAATTTTCTCAAATGCCAGCTACCAAAAAAAGATCATATTGCATGTTTTAGCATACAACGACAGTCAACACCATTATCGACGAACATTACTTGACATTCAGGTTAAACACAAAACAAGCAAATAATTGTCATACTTGATTTGTAATGAACGATATAATGTTATCGAGCCAAAATCTTGATTCTAAATGATCATTTTTTAATGTAATTTCACCTTGGTTTCCACGATGTTATATAAGAGATCGCACGAAAGTTTCTGCATTTTACCTTTTTCAACTCTAAAATGTTTACATAAGAAGATGTTAATAAAATTCACCTTTTGTAACCAGAACACACGAAATATATTTTTGATTGACTGTCACTGTTTGACTTGATACACGTATGAAGAGTGTGCATCGGCTTGATTGATGAACGCAACTCTTATTGATACTGATAATACGTGATCAATTGGAAAGCAGTTGAGGTTTGAACATTGTTTTGCTTAAAACCGATGTTATTTGTATTTAAATATGTATTTCATTTTCGCATTATTTTTTACTACAAGAAAGTGTGAAACCGTAATACTTAGTTAATGGTTTAACACAATTGAAATGTATATGTAATTGCACATACCACGTTAATATGGATATTTTTGAAGGACATCACCACTGTCAATTATTAACATTTACAGACAGGCATACAGTAAGTTCCTTTGTGAGAGATGCCCATTTATCCTCAATCATTACTTTTTCATCTTTCGAGGAAACTTGAATGATTGATTGGCTTTAAAAAAAAGAAGGAAGAGCGCCTTGTTACAGCAACCTTAAAAAAACGTCAAAAAATTACTCTGTGCGTAGGTATTAAACCTCTAAATTGATACAGCGGTAAAATTGTATACATCCATGCCTGTACATAGTATTACAAGTATTGTGAATATGCGTACAAAAGACTTTACGAAGAAAACCCCTAAATATATTTGAAAAAAGTAATTGGTCAATAATTACTGAAATTAAAAATCGGTACGGAATGAACCATGGTTCAATAGTTTAATCGTTAAAAGAAACTGTTATGTCTTGGGTTATTTTTATACCCATAGAAATATAGGGAAAGAGCTTATGAAGAATCATGCTTACCCAAAAATATGGACTATTTTACTAGAAAGAAATGAAGCAAAAAAGTGACATTGTATAAACATCTTCATGATAGATATAAAGTTGTGTCTTCTTTCGATAAATTGAGGTACAAGCTTGAGGAACATACAAATGTGTTAAATATAACAAATTTATTAACAGTCAGGCTTAAAAATGGATAACAAACTAAAAACAGAAAGCATATGATATCAATAAAAAGAAAACTTTTTATTTATTACAAGTGTTTTACATTCAAACACATTTTTATGAGTACGCTTTGAAAACATTGTTGTAAAAAATCTTGGTTATACTGCTTTCACTCACATAATTTACTAAATTAATGGAATTTCAATAAAAATTGAATTTTTTCATCGTTGGTCTTATGTTAATTCATTCAAATGTTTATACATTTTGGGGATGAACAATTATACAAACTATCTGGAATTTCTTGCATTTTATATCTAACGAACGTTACATAAATCGTGTGTGCTTTACCTTATCTTATCATTTTTACATCGAATGTTGTATTAAGATATTACTGCTTTGTAATTCAATGGGAATATAAGGGTTCTTTCCTAAACAATTACGCTTCGATTGTGTAATCCATGCGTTTTCATACCCAAAATAATTCAGTTGTGCACGGTAAATGTCTGGCCCCGCGTTCACAAAGCGATTTTGCAATCGAAAATCGACTTTCACTGACATCGATTTTCATTGTTGCCTATCAACTTCAATGGAAATCCATTTTCATTGACAAGCATCGTTTTCGATTGCAATAAAAAGGTTTTGTGAACACGGGGCCAGGAATACATTATTTATTTGTCTTCCTCGCCTCACTTGCATGACATTATATTGAAACGTACAAAAATAATAGCAAGTTGTGAAGTAGACGACATGGTCTTTCAGGAGGCTGAGTGAGAGCCATTGAATTACATTTTCCGGCGTTAGCTGTATACGCCAGCTTTTCACCTTAGCCTGACCTTTGTTAGCGTCCAATAGAATTCAAATTAAACTTCCCGCGGCCAAGTACAGACGAATACACTTCATTGACTGCATTGGCTGATTTGAGAATACGACCAGAACATTGGAAACATGTCCGCGTCTTTGTAACACTGTTTTACTGCGTGTTCAGCATGAAACAATTTTATATCTAATAAAAAGGCTTAATAGATAGAACAGTTTTACACTCAATCTCGACATCAATACAGTTTGTGCGTCCACCTTTTATTTTCAGAAGATTTTCAGCGCGAGAACGTTTGCACTTAAAGGCTATGTTCTCATATTTAGTACTAACTTCCATATCCCTGTCAACATGTTAACATGTTAAAGTATAGAGAGCAGTGGAAGCGAAGACTCTTTCTAATGCATTGCATTTCAACTCGCGAGGTATATCGGGTCAATTTGCGGCCACTGTGTGTGAATGTCAGAGTTTACATACAGGTCATCGCTGCGTCTCTACCCTATGTGCTGATCGGAGTTCGCGGCCAGGAAAATAATCGTTACATAATAAAGACGCTATAGCGTGAACTAGGTGAACTGGAATTTTCTTTAGACCAGACATATGTTATATGAAGATATCCAGCGATATCATATGGTATGTCAATAATAGATTCTTAATGTGTTTTACAACAATACCATGATAAATATTATTTTTAATTTATTTAACAAGAATTATGCCATCATATTGACTAATGAATTAAGCATGAGCGCAATGATTCTCGATACTGTTAATAATCGAATCAAATAGCAACGCCAGACAAACCACTAAAACAGGTTTGTTCGAAGAACGCGCGTATAAATATTTAAAATATGTACGGATACTTCGCGTGTGGCCGGTTGACTCATATGTTTTAATTTCACTTCCATTCTTCTTTTGGTTTTCTGTTTTGTATCTATACGTTTATGACCAGCAATATGTAATTATGTAAACTAAGCCGCGAAAACTCCGCGTATCATCCCGTACTGCGTTTGCTGCAGCTAAGAACTGCACAGAAAAAGACATTCGCTATCTTTGATCTCATTCATTGAAGTCTTTACCTTTCATTAACTGCAACCACAATCAACGCCGTATATCCTTTTTTAAGATATTTCTTGTTTCATATTACGCGGAAATCTTACGACGCACTGGCGTTTTTATGTAAATCTTGTATTTTCTTCAGAAATCTGTCCGGTCTGATTATCTCTTTAGTAAAGAGCAGGCGCGTTTTTTTCTAATCAAAGGAGGTCTTAAAAACAGTTTTGACCTTGCACGTTTTATTTGTTTCTTGTGTTCACCATAATGGAATAAGCACAATAATGTGATGACTGAGCATTTGTTTGATTGGTATTGTAAAGCCAGCACGTAGACACAAAGTTTTATCAATTTTTTGGTCATTCTACAGCATAATGGATGAGAAAATAGTAGAATTCTGTAGAACACTTGATGTTTTTTTTTATTAATGGCTGACATATATACAATATATCATACTTTGTAAATGAGGTGAGTGAATGTACTAGACCACATGTCCTTAAAAGATACCAGTGCAAACGTTAAGGTTTCGTTGACGAATATTTCCCTAAGTTATCAGCACGTGATGACTTTGTTAGTCTAGTCTTGATAATTTGAAGTAATAGTTATTCAGAAAATCCATTATTACATAGAGCAGGTAATGAAATAAGATCATATCGTTGATACGGTTCTGGTGACAAAATACATGGAAACCGGACGTATGTGTGATGCTTCTTAATTTTTTAATACCAACCTATAAATCACAGTATGAATATTTTAAAAAGCCTCAACCAAGGTACAGGCTATACTGGTGACACTAGAACAATACTGCAAATTTCTTCCCACTACCTGAAATGCTGGTCATATGCATTTGCGTCGTCTGGGTTGGTCCTCGTTATTTCAGAAGATGTTTTGTATTACGTCGGACCGGCGTAACACATCGGTTTTGGTCAAAATCCCTCATACGTGACTTTCAAATAACATGGCAATAGATTCTGAACCGTATTGAGATGATTGTATGAAGCATAACACGGAGAAACGCCCATGTCCACGAAAGCGCAGACGGTGCATTCTCTCAATAAATTAAGGCTTTGTGCGACTACTTTAATATGACTACATACAACATCAGTTGAAAGACATTTCATTCACGGAATTTGGTCAAAGTTGTCGGTACGAACAACGTTGCATGTTACTCGAGCTCGAACAAAAGTCATCAGATTTCATCAGATGTTTGAAGTGCATGACCTAGGGTATTTTGCACATATCTGTATGTTGTGATGGATACAGGTAAATGTAAAACATACATCGCCCGTTTGAATAAACGTCTTGTGTGGCCCTCTTGACGTTTGATCTTGCAAATACAAAAGCAATGTTGATGAATGACCATCGGAATCTAGTGCAATAAATTGTTATCTTATTTCAAGTGTGTGCGTAGTAGATCTCTGTTTGAATATTTACCTCGAATGTGTTAGATCCGATATATTGCTGCCAATTAGATGTTGAAATAACACTTGTACTGAGCCCCATGGTAACCTTCATCGGAAGCAGGCATACACACATTGACATCACTCGATGGTTATCACTCTCCGCCGGCCCGGTGGCACTTGGGGATCCAAAACAAGGCGCACATTGCATCACGTTCGTTCCTCAACCAGAACCCGTCATTAGTTGCGATAAACATCAATATTGATTGACGTATCTGGTAATATTTCCCAAATGTTATCTACAGTGCGTGGTCGAGTAACATATATGGAATCTAGGTTGGCTTTGTTTCTACCAAACATACGGGATCAAATTTCCATAAGACATCTGAGTTTCAGTCTTAAATTAAGTATTCAAGCAAACCCCACTGATCCTGCTAAAAGTCATAATGAGTTTCTTGATCTGAACGTACTCATTTGACGTTTGTACGTAGATTTTAATTGGAAATCACTACGAAGTAATCAAGTGTAATGGTGATTATATTCATGTAGCGTTCGTAATGAATACAACTGTTCAGTAGTGATGCCTAACAGACTACAGTACCGAAACAGGTATGCATTGTTTGATGCATGAAAAACAACGCATCTGTCTATATGGCGCAGATGCCCCAACATTCCCCTTAAATTTCAAAAAAAAAATCTTAAAAAGCGAAGACGACAGGCTCATGTGCTTAATAAACAAATTAAAGAACTGGTGAAGTACAAGTCGTCATTGCGAGCCGAGGCATGACGGGTTTGTGTGCGATCAATTGTCCAATTCATTTTTCAGAAGTGTACATAACTGTATAACTTAAAGAAGATCGTATTTTAGATATACGTTTTTTTCAATTTTTCATTCGTGTTCTTTGTCAGTTGAAGAAATATGTAAATACTTTATATTCTAGTTACAACGCTATTATAGCATTACTAAACCAGACCATAACTAAATTCATGAAAATGGCAATTATATGATCTTTAGTGGAGCATCTTATTTAAAGAAAGACAGCAAGCTATTTTTGGTAAAAACGCACGATGATATAAAATGTGTGCTAACTTTTATCTATCAAAATGGGCTGTATATTTAGTTTAAACCAGAAGAAGAGATCGTGAACTGTACCCTGCAAACTTGCAAAAGTGCACATGCAAAAACACGATAGAGGCGTGCGATTAAAATCACGATTCATATTAGCCTGTATGTGCCGTCTATATACGTTCATTACAAAGACGTACATTTGAAAAGACAAATACACACACGTATGAGTGACATCCATATGAATGCGCTTGTGCTCACAAAACAAGCATGTTTTCTTGCATTAACATACTTGCATAATATTTGACAAAAACTGCCGATCGTTTAATGCATAAACATTAGATAATAGTTATGAAGTCCAAAGCGATTAAAAGGGAACGGTCTTAATTTCGTGTTTCCGCTTAAAATGACTTCGGTATTTTGTTTCTTAAAATTCTGTGTAAAGTTATAAACCAGAACTACTAGGATTAATAAGAAATTCAATGAATACACTATTAAGAAATACATATTTTGTTGAGTAAATGTATTACTAAATAATGCGCGTTAATGACGTATGCTAACTGTGTCTTATCAAGTGATGTAAATAATAAGGAATATGGAAAATGTACACTGTAGATAAAAATTGCACACACAATAAACCTTTGTTTCTTACCATCATGCAATAGAGATGTCTCAACATACTGTTGTCATTAAGCAATATGCAATTGTTATTTAACAACGTTAATTGACGGGCGGACGTTGACACAGCTATGTTTTAGGTAACAGGTGATTTAAGGTTGGAATACTTGCGTTCGTTACGGTCTTGAGTTTATAATATATTGTAAAAGTGTTATGTTATATGATAAACATTGATAAATAATAAATGTCAATTTTAATTTGTGATTTTTAGATATTTTGTGTGGTCTGCAGCTGTATGCGGAAAGTAAATTAAACGACTACTGGAATGATCATGCGCTGTATTCAGTATAAATGTTCAAAAGGTTCTTCATAGTATGATACTTCTATCTGTCATATTATTAATACCCAATTGTTAATTAATTACTATTCGTTTTCGCACCGAACCAAAAGTGAAACATATACATACGAAAAGAATACATAAAAATGCATACTTGATTTAAAATAGGTTAACATATTTGGAACAATTATTTTTCATCGTTAGATAAGACGACTATTTAAATGGCGTTGTGATCTTCTAAATTAGGAACTGAAGCGTTAAAGAAAGTGAAACTATGTATCGTTTGCAGACAATATGGTAAGCAGCACGGAGAAGCCGTGTGCAGCAAGTGAGCATTTCCCAAACATTACTCTGACCAAATATAAAAACAGCAACCACAACCAAACATAAACGTATTTGAATTAACCTAAGGTCAACGCCGTGTAACGGTTATCATGAAGTTGTATCTTTAACTTTGCATTGTATTTGATCAAATTCTTAAATGTTTACTGCTTATGATAAGGATTTTAGATTATCACTTTTTTTGAACTGATAATTCGTTTAGGATTCGTGGATTGCAAAACAAGCTTCATTTCCTCCCATTCATTTGAAGGTAACGTGTTCTCAACAGCTTTGGGCAGAATACAAAAGACTTAATCACCGTTTTTTAATTATGTGAGTTCTAACAACAACAACAAAGCTATTTAAATTTTATTGAATTAGAAAAACCTATTGCTAAGAATTGCGATGTAACTGAGTCTTTACCAAGGTAACTGGCTTTCCTTGTGACACTCGAATGCGATTGGAAATTTCGAATCTCCTTTTCAAATGCTTACCTCAGTCACATTGTATTATCGGGCGTATGAAATAGCGTCTTTTGGTGTGATCCACAGTATTCCTGTGCATAGTTTGTACTGGGATGTTCCCGTGTCAGTGGTTATGCACTGAGGTTGGCACATTTATCCGCAACCGTGACTTGCTGTCACCATGGCTATGGAAGGTCCGACCTAAGGAGCCCGTATTGCAATTATGGTGTGGGCGGAGGGTATAGGTTTGCTGGTGTTCACGACCGCAAAATCGGTGTATTCCCCAAGATAATTGAGGCCTTGTGCGGACACTTTAATATGGGTCCATATATCAGACGTGGGAAGACATTTCGTACTTGGCGTCTTGGTAGATTTGTTGGTTCCAACAACGTTGTATTCCGTAAGAACAGGAACAAAGAGCCAGTCAAAGGCCGATGGGATGGAAGTTTAAGAGCTAGTGTTTTGCATATATAAGTCAAGCGTGTCTGATACAAGTGCTGGCAACGGTGGCATCGGCCTTGCGACTGGGAAGGCATTTCCTGAGTAAACGTCTTGCGTGGCATTATCGACAATTTCCCTGAAAAGACACCACTTGCAATGTTTCTTCCCAAAACAATTGATGTCCGATGATTTTTATTTTCTGTTGCAAGATACTGTTCTCCTACATTACGTGGTAGCTCAACAATTCGTTTATTTGAATCTGTTTCGCCAAATGTGTTTGATGTTTCAATTTTATTTGGTATTTCTCTCTTTTTTACGACTAGCCACTGCCATTCTTGCCCGACCAGCCTGCGTCCTTGGGTCATCACCAGGTCCTTCGAATTTTTGACCGATTGCCAGATTTGCGACCCGCTGTGTAGATAGAAGACGGGTCTATTTTCTATTATCAGTTTGAACAATCGTACGTTCAACAGGCACGCACACATCGCGGACCGGGTCGCATGTTAAATACGGGGAACCACAATCAGGACACGTGGGAGCACGTTCGTATCTATACCAATTCTGCGTCCAAAAGCTTTGATAACCATCATTGTTGACGTATCCTGGTAATCCGTCCATTGGTCTCTCGGGGGCATGTTGACCAGTGGCTTCTGGATAATTTAAGCTGGGTTTAACTGCACAGTTAAAAAAATGGTGGTTGCGAAACATTTCCCATATGTAGTCTACAAAAGCGTGGTGGAGGAAAAATACGGGATCGTGGGCGGCTGTATTAAGACCGGACATCTGTCCACCAACCCAACGGTGAGGAGCACCGTGGATAAGATCGAGGTTGAACTCATCTAACGCTGTTGGACGGGTAATGTCGCGAGCCCGACAACGCGTCATAATCATTCGGATATGCTCTTTGTTAAACAACATTCCTTCGCCACTGATATTTCTTGTTATTGGACCAATAGGGGTTACCCAGTTTGCGAATGGTCCCGAGATTACCTGTCTGCCACCGTTTTCAAGGAACCCTGGTGAGAACAAGATCGTGTTTTCCGGATTCTCCATATTGTTGTCGAGAGTGGAATCCCAATATGGTAGTGAAACTTGCCCGTCAATTTCTTCGTAGTGCTTCCTCGAACCTGTAATTATTCAAATCTCAATTGTTTCAACATCGCAAAAGTAACAAATACATTATATGCGAGAAAGTACATTTCAGGAAAACAATAATATCGTATGTTATTTTTTTCAGTTACGTACACTGCTAGAAAGACTCTGTGCCGTCCAAGAAAGTTGGGACGGCCGTGGGCGGATGTCACTACGATGCCCTGATGAATCTGGGCGAACTTTTCATACTCTCCATTCTGCAACATCAAATAAACACACCACTCTATGGTCGTGAATTAACACAAAACGAGGTCATTTCTTGAATTGATGAGAATCATCGTTAGTGAATGATTTGAGCGAGCATTACAAATCATATGGCAGCAGTATGTTAACCCTCTAGGTTTACAGGCTACCGATCACAACATATCAAGTGCTTTGCGATAAAGAAATGCTTTTTTCAGTGACCTATCATGGTGAAAACGTAGCTTAGCCGTTAAGCGAGCTCAGCATGTACTGACAGATTCGCAAACAACGTGTTAAGTAAAACCCTTAACCGAATTACCAGAATGAGACGCGGCACGATGCTGCTGGTAACAGACTTTTCTCTCCATTAAAAGGGCCTTTTCACAGATTTTGGCATGTTTTGAAGTGTGTCATTAAATGCTTTATATTGATAAATATAAACATTGGATATTAGAAGCCCCTGTAAAATATCAAAAATAAAATAATAAAAAAAGGTTACCCTCAGCAGGACACCTGGAGTCGTGGAGTAAAAAGCCTACGACTTAGACCACTCGACAATCCTTCCGGATACAATATAAGCAATCCTCGTAGTTTCCCAAAATATAACGACAACAACAGAACTCTCCAAATTATTAATTCGTTTCGCGTTGCAACGCTTTATAATTTTCGGGTTTTTAAAATTGGCAAAAGATGCATATCATAGCTATTTTAGAGCATGGTAAATGTTGGTATTACTGTTTCCTCACAAATGTCATAACTAAAACGAAAATTTGCGAATCTGAAACATTTTTTTTTCAATTTTGTCAAGTTACCCAAACGTGAAAAGGCCTCTTTAATAACGAATAGTGCTGAAATGATTCATTATATTACAAAACCTGAGATCCGTATGAGTGTGTCATTTAATGCTCCAGTGTTGCTGATTTGGTTTCTAAATGATGCAGAACAAACCAATTATAGATTGCTATTAAGCACTCAGAGTGTGTAATGTGTGAATGCCAACGGCTTGCTAAATTAATATTGCTTACTTACATGTTAACTTCCGCCGTTATTAATTTTATTAAAAGCTTGATTACATAGAGTATATCTATATAAAACTTATAATATATAAAAAGTAATCTAGAATAGTTTCAATTATTAATAATTGCAAGTTTATACCAAGCATAAACAAGATTTATTCAACTTTATGTTATTTGTGCGACTTACACGACTACAATGTAACATATTTCATATATTTTCGGCAGATTACACTTGCCTTGAATCCTTCGGAAGTCTAGCGGTTTAGGCGAAGCTCTAAAAGTGCTGAATCCTTTTAACGCAATTGTTATGTTGGAAAAAATAACAATATTTTACTAACAACCATTCCGTTTTCATCGTTTGCAATGCTGTATGAAATGCATTTCTTTCTCCGTCAGATAACCGTCTATATTCCCGTCGAATTCGGAAACCTGTCGGTGGAAATCTATCTCGTGAATAATTGTTCTGGCTTGGATCAGTGGACTGATGCTTGTTTTTTGAGTGCTTGTCACCTCCTGGTCTTATCATCTAATTGAACATTTAAGAAAAGTTTTAGGAAAGGTAGAGATATAATATTATAGTATTTGTTACTTCCAAAGTTATGAAAAGAGATGTAGACTCATGATTGCTAAACTTTAATATTGTACCGTCCTTACACCATTCATGTATTTTCCTTTATACCAAAATACATGTGTTATTATAATCTGGTTGTGATGAGTTTAATATGCTAAAATGTTTGTGAAATGACTTATTACTTTGCTATTCATGCATTAACCAGTTAAACCTATACGTTGTAAATCAACTTGATCATCAATTAATTATCTAACCGTGATTTTAACTTAATTA
Source organism: Dreissena polymorpha (assembly GCF_020536995.1). Lineage (NCBI taxonomy): Eukaryota > Metazoa > Mollusca > Bivalvia > Myida > Dreissenidae > Dreissena > Dreissena polymorpha. The sequence continues at coordinate 73,919,585 of NC_068367.1, read as the reverse complement.
TTTTGTTAATGGGTGGTACTGGTCAATTTTAAAAGCTAAACTAATTAAACATGCAAAGTTAATTATTCTCAATGCAGACGTACAGATGCGAGAAGACTGTTAACGAAGTCTATGTCAGTATTTGTGATATTGTAGTCTTCCCATCGCACCATGTCCTTTTTCCACACGAAAGGCCGGATACAGTACAGATGAACATCCTCTGGTGTCTCCAATGTGGGCATCTCAGTGCCCGCGTAGTCGATCGCTACTTGTTCGGCAGTGGACTGACTGGCATCTTCCATTTGTTTGAGGTCGGTGGATACTGAGGCCGTTCGAAGAGTGTTGTTTGCTAAAGATGAAAGCCTGGTGACGCAGTCAACGAGCTCTCGTGGCAAGACATTTTCCAGCGGGGCAGCATTTGCGACCACCAATACATACAAGGCTACCGCGAATTTCTGAAAATATGTCAATTTAAATATGATAACAATATATTTAACATACCCATGAAGTTGTGCACGATTCTTGTTCGAATAATTGCTTTGTTAATGAAACGTCGAATATAAACGCGTATTTTAATATAAAACATAAAACCGCTTGATACAAACAACTAAAGGATTTTATTTCAATAACTCAAATACTTTTCATTGTATGTTCTTGAATAAACTTTGGGATTAAGCACATGCTGAGTATTGTTATTGTTTAATTAAAATATTATTTTGCAAAAATCAGTTTTTCTCCTAAAGAGCATACATATTCTACGTATAAAGTATCTACATATGAAATACGTAAATTCTGATTGCAAATATGATCAATTAATAAAATAATATAGTATTATATAACTTGTTTACAATCTACAAAATATGTTTGACATTTTGCACGATAAGCAATTTATTAATGACAAAAGCAATCTTGATCCAGAGCATAAACTTAAGTCACATCATCTATTAATAATAATAACTATTAGTGAGACGCGCTAGTTTTCTAAATGTTTAATTCTGTTGAATATGGGCACTGATTTAACAATATGCAAGCAATGCCCCTAACACTAAAAACAATAAAATAAGAGGACTTGCACAGCGCGTGCACATAGACTTAATGTCTATGTGTAACCTTAAACCGACATATTGCCGTGATTACGTAAAATATTTTTTGCGCACTCATCAATATGCAGTAGCATGTGGCAAGAAACATATTTAGGTGTGCTGGACTTGGCCGTTAATTAACAATTGTGCATGTGAACAAGCGGCCCTTTATTAAAGTAAAAACAATACATATTTCCAAACACAAAGTACATGTATCAGCAATTATATCAGCATTTATTTAAACAAGACTTTAAAAGTTTGTAAATGTCATGATGAATACAAAAAAAATTGTTTCAAATGTTTAAGATGTAAAAATTGGGTTTAATTGTCGTTAAGCAAGTCAATACGATCGTATTTCCCTTTTTAAAACGGATAAAACGCCGATGAATAATGATGTCGTATACAAACTCAAAAGAAGAAGCACCAACACATAAACAAATGTTCAGTTTTATTTAATTGAAAATAAGTTATTTTCCGTACAACAGAACACTTTTTATGTGCATGAGACGGGTATATTGTTGGATAAAATCACCATTAATCTGTATATATTTATTCATGTAACAGAAAGAAACAAGTTTGGTTCTGCGACAAATAATTGTTTGTATACATTTCATTCATGAATTAATTGACTAAAATAAGAGTGTTTTTTTTCTAATTAACATCTTTTATTATAAAGGAATGTTGTCGTTGATTGTATTACTTTAATACAAACGTGTGTGGTTTCCCATCAGTGACATGCATGACGATTTTGTTTCTACATTGATCATTTTAATTTAATGTGTTAAAATATTCATGAATACTTCTTTTTTCCTAGCATTTTTGTTTAAAATTATTCTCCTTGCAAACTGTACTTAAGATAACTTACTTGCAAAAATTCCATGACAATAGTGGTTATATTTGTTCAAGATAATTTCAATTGTTTGTCTATGTTTGAACGAAAGTACCATATTACATATACGAGAAAGCTACCTTGTTGATCTGTACAGTGAACCTTACAAATACATTATAGTCGCGAAAAAGGTAATAAATCAAAACATGCCTCGTCTTGTTATTTACGACGTAATAGCTATTCGTTGAAATGCGACGTTTAGTTTACTACAGTTAAGCGACGATAGGCGAATACATACAGGATATTTGTTTGCTTTCGCGACAAATACCGTGAAGTGTTTATATCACTTTAATGAAAAAAAATCAAAAGCGCTTTTGCGAAATGCAGCATCATACAGATATTGTAATTTGTGTTTTTGAACCAAGGCTCCTGTCCGGTAAACACGATTATTCGAACTAATAACAATTTAATGAGGAGTTAGGATTATCTGAAAGTGGAACACATGGGGAAATAGTTGACTAGGTAAAACAATACCGAACGGTTAAACAATGGAAAACAGATCGATTTCATCCGTGTGTGAGAATAATTAAAGTAAATCTACAACGATCGGCTTATTTTGTACTTTTGTGAAGATGTTTTAAGTATTAGTTGTTTATTAAGACCGTGTTTAGAAGTAACCATATCCGGGTCCTCACCGTTTGGACATGTACCGACGCTTCGTCGAAATAAAATAGGGAAGCCAACGAAAGTAAAACTACATTACGATTAAAGCTTTTGGACATAAATATTCGCACTATGTATTTAAAACATAAACATATAAATGAAAGTGGGCATAATTGTTATCACTATCAGAATGGACCAAGCAGTTATAATTGTTCGGTGTGCGCTTGATGTGTATGGCCTTGATTGGTATGTGTTACTTGGTATTATTAAAAAGTCAATATCACCACATTGTTGTTCTTAATTGTTATCACTATCAGGATTGACCAAGAAGTAATAATTGTTCGGTGCGTGCTTGATTGGTATAGCCTTGATTGGTATGTGTTGTTTGGTATTATTTAAAAGTCAATATCTCGTAAATTACATTCCTTCTTTTAATGTTCTCATTTCTATATGTATTTCCTCAATCAAAGAGAGAGACATGAGATCGAAAAATCAAGACAGTGTGGTGAGGTAGGTATTGCAATTTCGAGGTTCCTTCCAGCAATTGTAAAAGTAGTTTTTTGTGACACAATGTATGAAGATTTATCATACACATTTTTATTTCTGTATTGTTTTTGTCTATTATTGATCTAAATGCTCACCTTAGATGTGTTCACTACCATTTAAGAGGTCGTGATTGAATCTCTGAACTTAAGGACATTGCAGAGATGCATTGCATTAGAACCGAACAACCCTTCTGTAAAATTATTTGTCTCCGTCATGCGAACGATAAAAAAGCTTAAGGATCATGTGTTATACAATAGGCGGAGCTAAGCCAAACAGCGTGGTCGGCATGAATGTGCAAGGGCACATAGACAGGTTGCGTTATACTCTACGCTACAAACATAATTAGCAGGATGAAACTCGGGAAGATTCCGCCGTTGCTCTCGAACGATCGTGCGTGAATTGTGCGGTTTTTATTGGAAGACATGCTGAAAAGACAGTGATATGTAGTCTATAAAATACTCATATTTACCAATCTAAGGAGAATTGTTATATGTGAGCAAAGCAAAAAGACATATATTTTATTGATTGCTATTGGCTGCTGTGGGTTTTAAAGTGTGAACGCCAACACCAACGGTTTAATATTGTTAGTGTTGACTTTAATTGCCGGTGAGTGGAATGTGCTGGTACCACACTAAGATAAACAAAAAATCGAGCTTAAGTGGACTGTCATTATGTGGTTGTCTCTTTATTCGAAAGTAATCTTGCGTTCTAAATAACACATTTGTATCGTATTCTGTACTCTTGGAGACTTTTCTAACGCAACAATTTTCAAACTTTAATAGCTGTGTCAGGAGTTGAGATTTTTATTTTAAATTTTTAATTTGATCATTTTTCTACATTCTGAGCAAGCTCATCACAAATTCATTCATTAGTGACGGTTGGACGCTTGAGCACGCGGGGTATGTATAGTTTCGTCTTTTTGCACGTGGAAATACACGGGAATCCTAAATTTATTTCAATATCATCATGGTTCTTACACCAGGAAAAGCATAATTTTTGTATGGCTCATATGCATATTCAGAAGCTACACCGCGCATTATGGCAGAATGCATGACAACTACCCAACGTAAAAAAGCGTCCGATCGTAACGGAAGAATGCTTTTTTCGTTAGCTTGCACCGAATGAAGTCAAATTACCACATCTTCAACTTTAAATGAAAATCTTTACTAATTAGAAATATATTCAACTTTGAAAATTGTTGTGTTAGAAAAGTCTCAAATACATTTGCAGGTAACCTGCAATTTTTACAACATTTTAAATCACAATGTTAAAAAATTACTGAAAGATTCAAGTTTTAAAAGTGTTGTGTTAGAAAAGTATCCAGTGGTATATCAACTTTGCTTTGGACCCAGCGGAAACCTAATGGATGGAGTGATAGAACAGAATGCCAAAATAAAAGATTGGACCCTACTGGTTAGAATCAGTGTTGTTAATTACATAAAACGTCATTCCGTTCACATGACACGCTATAGTCCATGAAAGGAATTTTGTTCTCCCTCGGGCATCCGTCTTTATTCCCGTCGAATGCGGAAATCCGGCGATCCCTTCTTGGTGTCTGCATCTTATGGAAAATAATTAGGTAACCTATAATGACATGTGATTTTTTTAAATTGTATCTATGTTAATGTATTTAAGACAGGGGATGATGATAAGTGCATATGAAACTGCGATTTACCGCCTTTATTACCCATAATTATAAAAAAAGGCGTGAAGTTAGAGACTGAAACGACGTCCGCTAGATCCGAAAGGGGAAAAAAGACATGGTGAGACGACAGGGGTAAATATATAACACAATACGCATACTTAGGTTGTTTTTTTCACACGGTACACACTTTTTTTCAAGCTTATTCACCCTACAATTTTCAATAGATAATGCTCTTATACTGAAAATTAAAAGTTCAAGCAAATATTTTTTAATGAAACAAACAATTAAACATGTCATGAATGTTTTAAATGAATCATATAGCTGAAGCTATGTTTATGCGTTAAATCTTTTACAAGTAATGCACTATAATAAAAAAATATGGAAAACAAAGAACAAATGATATTCTTCACAATTAAAAACGCAGGATAGTGTAGGGTTTGAAGTTGCTGCCAATTTGTTTTGTATATGTGTAACGTTTCATGACGGTGAATGTTGTTTAACAATAAAATAGGATAACATGCAATGCCCTTAACTTTTAGGATCATATGTAGTTATCTTTAAATCAACTGTTCCATTCCATTATATTTCATTCTGGCATCGACTTGTAAAATAATGTTGAACAATGCGAGTTTGTAAATGTACACGGAATGTGTTCATTTTCATGAAACGTTAAGTGTTAAACGGCATCACCTCTGTGTGTTCAAACGCTACAGATTTCAAGCACTTGCCCAACATAAAAAGATCGAGACGGATCATCCGGTTCAGTAGACAAAAACACACACAACGAACGAGAAAAAAAACAATATCAACAACACGCTTGCGAATTTCTATGAACAATGAGATACTATATTGATTTGTAATTGCTTTGGTCTAAAGCGCAATCATTTATTCAAGCAATGTTTCGCAATTAAGGTAGCGCACCTCTAATGGGCACATATCCAAATATAATCTAATTAATTATTTTCTTAATCAGCATCATTTCACTGAATTACATGCAAATTTGTAGGTAGGCTTTCATTGCTTTTTAAAAAAATATACCGATTTTTTCAAAACCACCCCCACGCTCGGCTTTTGTCCAGTTTATTTTCACCCCTGGGGTATATAAAAGTTCCATAATTCATTCAAATTTCCAAATATGGGCATGCAGTTGGTGTGTACAGATGCTGTAAAGGTGTTTAAAGTTTAAACAAGATGAAATAAGTATTCTTTTACAGACATTTATTTTTTACAAATTTTTATCTATGGAAGAGCGCCATGAAATGTAAGTGATTTCAGCCAAGTAAAAATTGGGTCGGTTAAAAACAAAGTGTCATAAAATTCAAAATAGTATCATTTAAGTCATATTTTAAACTTAGTTTTTATAGAAACACTATATACAGCAAAAATACCAAGAAATAGACAGATTTACCGTTTACTTTTTGAAATAAAAATAAAAATGCAACATGCATGGTTCGTATTTTCAACAGTAAATCACCCAATTGCGCCATAACGTTGTTTTAATTTTAATAATTGAAGAATGTGCATAAAAATTGCAACATATTTAACAATAAATATAGCTTATATGCCATATTAAATCAAATTACGTTAGAAAATAAATAAAACGCGTCGCAAAAAAGTATACGTCGTCGGCAGGATTCGAACCTGCGCGGGAATATCCCAAAAGATTTCTAGTCTATCGCCTTAACCACTAGGCTACGGCACCTAATAGTAGGCTCTTCAACCTTCGAAGAAATCGCGGGAAATCATTAGAGGTGCGCTACCTTAATGACCGTATGTGTCATTCCCTTTACTAAGAAAAAAGACGATTGCGTAATATTGCGATTGCGTTAACATTCACAATGGTACTATTTTCCAGGAAACTCGAAACAGAGCGCGTTCTCCTTTTACAAACAAACCATTGACGTGTGTCATATATTTACGATAAAAATGTCAGCGAATGATGTTTACGACGACCTAAATGCAAATAAGGAGTAATTGTTCCGTCATTTTATTCATCGATGAAATGAAGAACACTATTATTCAATTCATAAGTAATCGCTCATTACGTCTTAAAGCTATGTCTACTTGTTCGTTCTTTTTTTGCCTTTGTAAAGAATGACAATCCGAGCAATGTAGCTTTGGAGTTAATTCTCGAGACCTGAATAAACGACCTAATCCCGAGATGGTGTATTGTTGATATTTTTGTACCAAAAAAAGCTAAGACGTTATCACACACATTGAACAGTTTGTGTTATTTTCCAAAAATCACACTACTTGTCTGTCACACAGTTTAACTGTATTTTTTCTGCCATATTTACAATTAAATTGATGATTATTGTACAGGAGTTGGGTTAATTATTATCTGAACGTCCTAGAATTCGGACATGTTAACCGCAGACTGAATAATTATTATCGTCTCAACCTAGTAAACTACAAACAGTCATATAACGTCATTCATCGTATACGGCATGATGTCGTCTGTGAATCGAATGACACAAATACATTCGTTATTTGTCATTCAACACGTTTTTAAGGGATGAACATAATTTTATATAATATTTTCACCTACATTTTCTGTAAAAATGATATCTTTAGGTGAGTGCACTGTAACGGCATTTTGGATAATGAACGCCGACAATTGTGCTGATTTTAAAGAGATCGTTTGCCCGGCCTTGAACACGAAATGTGCAAAGACTTGCGGGCTATGTTCAGGTTAGAATGTGTGCGGTCCGTTTCGGGGTTTTACATAGACATTTAAAGGGACTTTTTCGTGTAAAAAGGCCACACATGGTGTCAATTTTAAAATTATCTGAATTTGACCAAACACATGGCAAAGAATAACGGATACTACTTTGCATACTGTAAACGTATAGAAATTCGTCGATATGAAATTTCGTGGTTTAATAAAAAAACAACTAATTCGTTGACACGTAATTTCTTGGATTTCAAATAAAAAATAACTAATTTATTGATACGTAATTTCATGGATTTAAAATTTTCTAGGAAGACTGACCGTCATAATAATTAAACTTTTATTAAAACAATCAGAGTTATAACGAAGCATAATCTGCTTATCTGTGTTGACAGCAAGACTTGAGGTTAATGTGCACTGAAGCATGAAAGTGTTGCCGATAATTGTCTATAAGAGTGATATAGCGGCGCACGTGTGGGTCCCCGCTCGCTAATTGCCACCAATGTTGTTTTAACAATATTTGCAATTCTCAGCGTAATAGGTCCCCTAGTAGTAACAATTGAGTAATAAGGTCCCCTAAATACACGTGTGATAACCGTTATGTCTCTTTTAACTTTAGTTGGAACGAATTGATATATGTGATCAATCTGCAAACTTAATTTGATGACGCCACGTAAAAGAGAACAATCGTTGATGTACAGTTTAAATACCGTGCTTGATTTAAAAAGTATTATTACCATTTTCAATTCGGAAATATTTTAATTAGTCAAGATATAGTGTAATTTGATCTACTGAAGTGAAGTACTTTTTACAAAAAGCAAATATCTCGGATAACCGACAACAAAATCAAATGTCGGAAATGACATTCGGAAATGACCGATTTCGGATTAAAAATGTATAAATAATCGTTGGTACTTGAATTCGTGGTTTAGCTCACCAACGAAATCCACGAAAATCCGTACAACACGAAATTTAATGGTTTTACAGTATCACAAAATTAAAAACGAGTATAACATTCGCGCAGAACTATGGATAATTATTTTATTAATTTGCCGTATTGCATTTTAATGTAAAGATTTTTTTTATCATTTACATGATCGAACGAAAACCGGTTCAATCTTAAACAGTCAACGTTATATGACTAAACCCTTTAATTTAACAGGAAATTTTCAACGATTATTATAAATATTTATCTACAAGGAATTTGTAGAATATATTATAATAGTATTTAGGTTTGCTGTATTGGTCGCACAGTAAAGCCGTCGGAATATAACAGATTTTTTTTGTATTTGAAATAAATACATTATGATATCACTATACCTATTTAAAACAACAGGTTTCAAAGGTTATTTTTTCACAATATATTATGTTTCAGTTAAATGTTTTGAATTGTATTTTCTGAAATGTTCAAAGTACATAAGTTTATGTCCGTAACATACTAACATGTTCCTGCTTAAATTTGGTTGTATTATGCAATTTAAACATTTGCACTTTTGGAAACGATGATCGTATTCTAATAAAGAAAATTCAGTACACAAAGTGCGTAGACACTGGTTGTATTTTTTTTGTGGCACCTTTTTAAACAATTTTGCATCACAGTCAACTTTGAATGTCAGAAAACCTATCGAAGTTAAGTGTCGCATATTTAATTTTATTCCATTTTTATACCGACATTGACGGTATAACACCTTGTGGAATAAACTTGCCTGTCTTCCATCTTGTTGAATATACCTGTCGCGTGCACGGACTACTTTTTACTTTACCACTGAATGATTTTTCATAAGAAATCTCTAGAGTCGAGAAAACTTTAGTTTCAAAATTACACGACCTTCAACCTTTAAATCTAGTCAAGGGACATAATTTTTCGCCATCCGTATAACGAATTGATTGCGTCATAAAATGACATACTAATTGCGTCTTTTTCCAAAAATATGTGATGTCATCTTCTTGTGTACACGAAACTAGTATGCGATGTCTGGGAATAAAACATTGAAGACGCGATTTCGTTCCGTGTACATCTATCCTGGATGTAATTATAATACGAAGTGCATAGTCTATGGACAACTTACCTCGGATGGAACCGGTGAGACGAAGGATTAAGATCTACATGTAGATCTAGCTTATTCGTGTTAAATCTATTGATGTTCAGAATGTGCGAGCACATTTGGATGTGAAATTGTGTGTGTAGAACATATTGATGGGTGTGTATTTTGGTTCAGTAGTCTATTCGAATTGTTTTACTTTTGGATGTAAGTACACGTAAGGGTATTTTCTTTGATGAATAAACTTTGTCTTTGTTATTTTATCAAAGAATGTCTATTCAGTAAGAATAACCCGTTTGCAACAAGTGTTTCAAAAATTAATAGAATTATGACGGATTATCTGCTTGTGTTGGGTCACAAACTACATGATGTGGAGGCTAGATCTAGACGCCATCAAAATCTGCAGCGTCCATGAAAAAAAATAAGGCGAGTATAGTTCTTTTGATAATTTATGTTAAGAACGACTCTGAGTCTCTGTGTGTAAATCTACATGTACATGTATGTTGACATCGACATCATTTTGTCAGGAGCTATCGCCGCCGTATTGGGTTTTGATCTTTCGAAAGTAAAATGAATTTTATTAAAGTAAATCTTCTTTTCGCGGTCGTAATGTGTTACAATACGCATGCTGCGTAAAATTGAATCGAGGCATATTTTGATATTTTTACTCGTTTTACAGTTTGTGTGTGAATTTTCTTAAGACTATTTTGCGTACCAGAACAAATACATTTATATCACTACGCATGGTTACATTCGTTAGATTTTGAGCGCTTTTAAGAATAAATTAAAATTATTGTTAAGGTTATAAGATATATTTATGTTAAATCTCACGTTGAAAAAAAATCAAATGGGATACATAGAATACTAGGATTAGCGTTGAATACAGAGAAGTTTTTATCCCATTTTCAACGCGACATTGACGGTATAACACCTTATGGAATATACTAGCCTGTATTCAACACTGTGGGATATACCTGTCACGTGCCCTGTCACGTGCACAGGACACATGCACGGACTACTTTTAACTTTACCTTTGAATGATTTTTCATAATTAATAAAGTCGAGAAAACTTTAGCTTCAAAATTATACGACCTTCAACCTTTAAATCTAGTCATATGACATAATTTTTTGCCATCCGTATAATGAATCAGCTGATTGATGGCGTCATAAAATGACACTTATTGCGTCATTTTCCCCCAAAAAATTGACGATTTATTATAAACGCGACTTATTTCACATGTACATATACTGTATATCGACATACGGTATTTGAATTGTCAATTAATCACATTTTCCTTATTTCGTGTAATGTGCATTGTTTATAATCCATGCATATACTTTTGACATTTAAGAATGTACAACAAGCCATACAAATATCGCACAATTCATAAATAATCTGCAATATTTGCTATCAGATTTAATTCACGTTAAGCATAGAGCTGTGTATAGTATAAGATGGTAAAAATAGCACCACACTGGAATTTGGAACGTCCCATTTTAACCACGGTTAGATCTACTGATTTATCTGTTGTGTAATGGAATGTTTTCCATTCTTTGTGTATTTATATATTGAATTATTTTCTTGTACACAATAAGGGCATTTATCATAGACAAATAACATTGTGCAAGTTTAAACATAATTATGTTTGTCTGCAGAAATCTGCAAATGCATCCGAGTTTTCCAACGGCTATTTGATAAACTGCTCCGGTTCATTTTAACAGCAGTATTGTTCATAGAGTACATGACGTAGCGTGTGACGAATAAGAAAGTTTAACGAATTCATTTGAAAATAGTGATAGGATGGCATAAGGGTCTTTATTTAACTATGCTAAAATAATTATTAAAGACCCTAGATGCAAAATCGCCAATTATTGAGTTAAATGGATTATTAGATGGATTTTAAAGGATAATTAAAGGTAAGATACTAGTTCGAACGTGTTTTGGTGTTTGTTTGTACTTTTGTCGTTCCCTGTTCTCGGGGAAATGATTTTAACATGGGGGCCATTGATGCATTGGATCACACACGGCATACCCATAACATTATATAAAAAAACACGTTCTGCGTGCCTTAAATTCGTCGTCCGAAGTCGGAAAACGTATTGCCCTGCATATTAAGTCACATTAAGGGCAGTCGCTGCAATTGTCTGTTGACTCGTCGATAGTGTACATGTAGAATCTATGTTGACATCGACATCATTTTGTCAGGAGTAATCGCCGCCATATTGGATTTTGATCATTTTCTTTCGAAAATAAAATGAATTATAGTAAATCTTCTTTACGCGGTCGTAATGTGTTACAATTCGCATGCTGCGTAAAATTGAACCGAGGCATATGGTGATATTTTTAGCAGTTTTACAGTTGGTGTGTGAATTTTTTTAAGACTATTTTGCGTACCAGAACAAATACATTTATATCACTACTCATGGTTACATTCGTTAGATTTTAAGCGATATTTAAGAATGAATTAAACTAATTGTAAGGCTAAGGTTAGTCAAATGTCACGTTGAAAAAATCGAATGGGATTAATAGAATACTAGGATTAACGTTGAATGCAGAGAAGTTTATGTTGCTCGGCTCGAACACCGAAAGCGCTCGCCAAGGCTCGCGCTCCCGGCTTTCTAAGCCTCGCAACATAAACTTCTCTATATTCAACGCTAACCTAGTATTCTCTATATGTTGCTCGGCTCGAACACCGAAAGCGCTCGCCAAGGCTCGCGCTCCCGGCGTTCTAAGCCTCGCAACACAAACTTCTCTGTATTCAACGCTATACGCTTAATGTCACAACACTTTGTACTACCGTTATTTGTCGCGCTATCAACGGTAAATGTTGTACACGTTTAAAATGCTTTTAATGGCAGTTTGACTGTCCTAATATTAAAGGCCGACTTATCTCGGTATTCGATTCAGTTTGTAAACGCGTGCACTGGATACGCTTTTAACGGCGTAATATTAAATACTTTACGAAATGAATAGTACGTAAGTTTATTTAAAGAAACTGAATTAAGACCGTCATCAGAGAGATTCATGTCCGCGAAATGTATCCACATGGTCTAAAGAGAGGCATATTTCCATAACATGTATACACGAGGTCTTAAGAAATGTTTATTTAAAGAGGCTGAATCTACAAGATCAAAACATGGTTTCATTCACTATAAATATGAGGTCTTAAGATAGATTTATTTACTAGGTGTACTATAGATCTTAACATAATATGTATCCACAAGGTCATAAGAAGGGTTTATTTTCAGAAAATGAATCTACACGTTCTGAAGAGAGGTTGATTTTCATGTATCCAATAGATGCTAAGAGAGCTTTACTTTCAGTATCTGAAATCATAACGGATTTTAGAGGGATATAGAAAACTAATAAATATCTAAAATGTATTAAGTTCATTTCTATAACATGTATCCACAAGGTCGGAAGAGAGATTTTTTCTTAAGATTTATCCACGTTGTATTTAGAGCTCACCGTTGTCAGAAGCGGAATCAACAAAATTACAGAGGTCTATTTCAAGAACATGTACCAACAAATCATTGAGACTGTCTATTTCCAGAGGCTGTTTTTTATGGTATCAAGAACAGTTTATTTTTTATCAGATGTATTCATGAGATCTTGAAAGATGTTTTTTATCAGATGGATCGTCTTCTTGTTAAGAGAAGTTTACTTGCATAAACTGAATCCACAAGGTTTTAAAAGATGTTTATATTCATGAGATGTATCAATAAAGTTTAAAAAGAAATTGGTTTCCATTAAATGTATAGACGACGTCTTCAGAGAGGTTCATGTCCATAACATGTATCTTACTTCAGAGAGGTTTATTTTCATAAGATGAATGTTTATTTTAAGAAACTAAATCCTCATGGTATCAGGATAATTTTTGGTCCATATGACGTATATACAAGATATTGCTATTATTAGTTTATAATTGAGCAGAATGGAATTTAGTTTTTGCTTATATATGCGAACATAAAAGTTAATTATATTTTATTATAATTTCACATGTACATGAACTTTTTAAACAGCCTACGAGCAAATAGACGACGTTTTCATCATAAACGTTGTCATTATCAAATATGCCATCATCTTCAGCTACATAATCACCAACAACATTATTGTCACAAAAGACACGATTATCATCAGTATCACTATAAGCATCAATAACATCGGTCTATAATAAAGCATCCCCATTAGTTGATGAAACCAAACTATGCTAATTGTTCCAAGATGTACTGAAAAGAAAATTTATTATTGACAAGGATAACAATTAAACTACAATTAGTATTACTCAAATATTAAATGACAGACGAATGTAATTGATAGATAAAAAACGTCAGAATTTTATATTATCTTCAAATTCATAATCAAAAAATGTGCTGTAATGGAGTTGGAACAACGCTACATTATTGCCTACATCATAAACGAGATGTATGGGACAAAACACAAGCAATCCGTTTATCATGCTGTTTAAAAAAATAGATTTATGTAAGCTGTTAGAATTTTTTTTCTTCATTGTAATAAAATAAAAATAGGAACCTTTGATTTATCTATAATAAGTTTGTCCAAGTAAACTATAAAAAAAATCCGACATGAATTTGAACACAAACACAGGAAATGAATTCATAAAACTTATAAATTTTCAGAGGGGAAGATGGATGCATTTCGTGAAGAACGTATCTTCAATCGCTGTAAACTGATTATGTTTTAGTTACTTTGGATTACGGATTAACAGATAAGATATTTTGAATCTTTTTTGTAAATAAATTACCATGGATGGTAAACATATCACTGCAACCGTAGTATGTTCCTAATCACAATCCATGGATGGTAAACATATCACTGCAACCGTAGTATGTTCCTAATCACAATCCATGGATGGTAAACATATCACTGCAACCGTAGTATGTTCCTAATCACAATCCATGGATGGTAAACATATCACTGCAACCGTAGTATGTTCCTAATCACAATCCCCTACAACCATGAACACACCATTTACTTGGGTTGCCTGCCGAATCATGACGTGTGTCAGGGGAGATAACCTAACTGTTTTGCCATCGTAAATCTAGCTGCTACTGTTACCGCCATATGTCTTTGACAAACATGACATGATTGCAACGGCTTTGGAATTCATGCCACTTATTTGACAAAATAAAAAAAATAAACTGATCGATTTAATCGATTTTGGTTTCAGGCATCAAAGAATATCGTCCTTGAGTAAGATACATCATGTAGTTTTGAATGCCCTGCAAAGTTCAAAGCGAGATAACTTGTAAATTAATCATTTAAAATCGATCATGCTGGTAACGTCTCCTTTTATAGTTCCTTAAGTTAAACTATTTGGTCTCTGTTATTAAAGCGTCTTCTTTAATGGAACATAATGAAACCAGAACAATTTGCAGATTTCCTTTCAAACGAGTGAGTTGCATGAACAAATAGTTTCAAGTGTAATTTCCTCTCATCACTTTAAAAAATCTACGTATATACCTAAGAACATTCGCCAAATTAACCTACGTTTATACTTTTGAACTATTCAGGTTGAAAATAAGCTACTTATACGGAGTTCTGCTTGCAATTATGCTATTCTGCTAATTATTTGAACAGAAAAGATCATTAATATCACCAAACATTTTGCTCCTAACGTTCATCAAAGAAATACCTAGAGTACGAGGGTTCGTACATACAACCGGATTAGTTAAAACGGATAATAAAGCTTGCGCTTCACATACTTAATTTATTAATATAAGTATTTATTGATGCTTTATTGTGGCAATTCAGAACTAAATCATGTTTAGGTTATAAAATGAATGCTATATTAGTCTCGGCGATTTTGTTAAACTTATGCATGTTAATTACTGATTTGATTTTTATTTGTCTCCTAACATTGAGGCAAAATATACTTTTTAAGAGAAAATAACATACATATACAGTCATACATCATAAAAAAATGATATAGATAAACATCGTGTTTATTAATCAAATTGGAGTGTGTGAATAACGGTTTTTCATGTTTACTTTTTTCATTTTAAGTCTTTTAGTATATATCACTAAATAGATGTATTTACGTATTTTTTTTCAATATATATGTTAAAAAAACATAACATAAAAATAGTAGTTTGGGTATTTCTTAATACATTGACTGTTTATAAAAATGACTATTGCAAATAATTGTGTAATTGTTTTATGTGATAAAATGACAATTAATGTGCTTTGTTATTCAGTTAATAATTTACTGGACGGTGTTTTGTTAATGATACCTTCCTTTCAATCTTTACCATCTTTACCGATACATACCACATAACGAAGCAACAGACAGCATACAGAAAACGTTTATGTCCTGAATATTTGGAAAAACAATACTTGAAATGATGAAACATTCGTTATCAACTTTGGTACATTATTATTAATCGTCTTGACCAAACTACACAGCTTTTTTTCACCTTTCAATTACACAACTTAAGGTCAACGAATTGATCAGCAAATAGTTACCCCAGTTATGAGTGGTTGCTATTCTAAGTCATGAAAGATGTAGATGAGACTATACTACGAACAATACATTGTAACTCTACAATTATTTAACAATAATTATCTAATAGCAAGATCTGGTACTGACGCCATCAAAGCTGAGATATACAAGGAGGGAGGGATATCAATTACTGCAAGTCTCTGCCAGATATTTCTTCTAATGTGGGAGTTAGAGATAGTTCCCAGGATTTGAAATACTATTTTATCAGGAAACCTATATACCTGCGTCAATCACAAAGGCGTATCCCTGCTCATCGTTGCAAGGAAGATCCGTGCCAGGATCTTGCTGAACCATCTCATAGCTCACCTGTAGTAAATGTGGGTTCTATAATTAACGAGGATCCATCGAAATGGCACTTGGTGATAGGTAGTTCCAAGAGAAGAATAAGGAACAAAACTCTGACATGTTCTCCATTTATGTCGACCTGACCAAGAGTTTTGACACTGTCAGCGGAGAAGGTATGTTGAAGATAATGGCGAAGTACGGATGCCACAGGAAATTCGTCGCCCTTGCACAGTAGTTATCTGACCCCTTCCTAATTACAAACGCGGTTAAGCAAGGCTGCGTCTTGAAACCGACACGACTCGGTCTCATGTTAATGACATGCTCACAGACGCATTCAGGGACACGGATATTGGTGTCAAAATGAGATACCTAATAGATGGAAAACTGTAAAACCTTTGGAGGCTCCAGCATAAAACCAAGGTTAAGACATACATCATCAGCAATCTGCTGTTTTCTAAGGACTGTACCTTAAACGCTGTCTGAGGAGCCGACATGCAACGCTGTGTTTAAATGTTTCCTAGCGCAACCTTTTGTCTTTCATAAGCCCGAGCCTGAAAAGCCTTACGTTGAGCCAAGTATAACTGTTAAGTGACAAATGCTAAAATCACTGGTCAAGTACTAGCGTTTTCACAAAATTACAATATGCAATATCGGTTGATGGCAACTATAAGCATATATCTATATATTCAATGAAGCTTGTATTGAAAACTTTACAAGCGTTGAGCAAGTCTTAAATTGTGTTATTAAGGAGCAACATTTTTTGTACAGCTTTGCTCTAAATAGCATCATGTAATGGAGGGTTGGAAAACAATATCCTGATACTTTCTTATTTATGGGAGCACCCTTGCATATATGGAAACCAAATATACGCTGGTGGAGACCACAAATGCGGCCTATCAAACGTCAAGGTTACAATCGATGTAAGGTTATAAGGCGTCTGCCAATACATGTGTTTTCGTTATTTAACTTATTTGCATCCATGAAAATATAATTCAGAAGATTTTTATTATCAACGTTATCATATTTCCCCAGTCAAAGCATGTGGAAATGATATAATTTAATAATGTGGTCCATAAAATAATTGATAATATATTGATATTAATATAAAATGATATTTTGATGCCAAACTCGATGACTAACAAATATCGCTATTTAACTTTCAAATAATTTTTACGAACAACGCGTGTATGTTATATAGTTTAACATGCCAATTAGTTTATAAGTTTATGTCCATGTTAAAATGCCCAATAAAGGAGCAGATATATATATATATATATATATATATATATATATATATATATATATATATATATATATATATTATATATATATAAAGGGGAAACATATGTGTGAACAACCAGATACACAGACATTCAAACAGACATTCATTTTCCCATTGGAGGCTACGGCGTGTGCGCCTAGCTACGATGCAGAATAAAGCAAACCTACTATAAAATCCCCATCCCCCCCAAAAGATAGTTCATGCACATTTATATACCCCACCCTAACACCGTAACACATCTCCAACGTTGGAACAATTTACATACACAGAAGGGACAGTTACATGAATGAATTTATTTACAAACATGAAACCATAGTTGTAGTTGGGCATTATCCGATCAGGATCTATAAATACCCTAGCACTATGTTAGAAACACAGCGAAAATACGTTGGATCTAGAAGATACAGTGAAATTATGAGTATTTTGTGTTTAAAGGGAGAGAACTATATTTCACAACAACGTCATTTCATTTTTCCGGGATCCATAACAAGAAACTCGTTCAAAGTATATTAATTTATTTAAGGGAGAAAAAATATATACATGCGAAAGAAATTGTTCAAACAGTGTAAACAATACGTATCATATACCCTAACACTTTCGACTATTCGTCTTCTTGAGGGGTGTTTAGAGATATGAGTTTAAGATTTATCAGTGCGAATGCACAATCGCACCATTATCTTGTTAAAATCCGCAGCCACAGGAAACCACTGTCCGCATGGTTTAAACCATGTGCTTTAG
Organism: Dreissena polymorpha; assembly: GCF_020536995.1. Taxonomy (NCBI): domain Eukaryota; kingdom Metazoa; phylum Mollusca; class Bivalvia; order Myida; family Dreissenidae; genus Dreissena; species Dreissena polymorpha. The sequence continues at coordinate 73,901,299 of NC_068367.1, read as the reverse complement.
ACTGGCGCCCGAGACGTTATCGATATCAATGAAACTGTAAAAATATTTATATAATTAAACTCTGTAAGGTATTAATATTGTTATTCTATACAGTCATCTGAAAATCTTGCATTTTGAGGGTGTACTGAAATTCCTCATTTGTGTTCATATGTATAACAAATACAAATACCCAACAGTAAAAGCTTGGGAAAACAATTTAACATATGCTTATTTTATTGTTTGACATCTGGTAAATAACACTAGAGAATAACTAATGTTTGTTTTATGTTTAATTTAGAACAAACAACAGACAAGGCGCAAAAGTGCGGTCGTTTAGCTCCTCTACCATGGTTACTGACTTGCCTTGTGACATTGAAACAATTTTGGAAATATTGTCCCACCTAGTGTATTGCTTTTCTCAGCATAATTGAATTCAAAATAAGTAGCATAACCATAAAACACATGTACTATAAATTGCCATTTAAGGCAATATCATTTGTGTAAAAAGTAACATATTAATTATTTCTTACAGACAGAGCAAACGGGCCAGGTAGCGCCGTTGACAGAAGAAATTGTCTTTCCTTATTTTCCCTACTTTCCTACTCCCATCCGTGATAATCGTAATCGTTCCTGACCTATCTGAGTCCTCGGTTCAGCAGGTGGCCCTATGAATAATGGACCGATATTGAGCATTGCAACATCGTCTCTTGCTTGAGAAAATATTGAGTTGGCTGCCGCCCCATAAGAAAACCAACCACCAACAGTCGCTGGTTCATCGCGTGCAAGCGTTCGTTGACTGGACACGCATACTCTGTGGGCCGTGTCGCATCTTAAATATGGGGAGTTACAGTTTGGGCAGCTCGGAGAACTTTCGTAACTATACCAATTTTGCGTCCAGTAGCTGCGATAACCATCAATGTTGCGGTAACCTGGTAACCCGTCCATTGCTCTGTTGGGGGCATGTTCACCAAGGACTGGTGGATAATCTGTGCTGGGGTCGACTCGACAATCATTTAATTGGTGGACGCGAAACAGTTCCCAAACGTAGTCTATAAAAGCGTGGAAGAGGAAAAATACGGGATCGTGGGCGGCTGTATTCGTTCCCGACATTTGTCCACCGACCCAAACGTGAGGACCATTGTGGAAAGATTCAAAGTTGAACTGAGGTAACGCAGTAGGAACGGTGATTTCTCTTGTTCGACAACGCGTCAGGATACTTCGGATATTCGCTTTGGTGAATAGCGTACTTCCTCCTGCAATATTCCTTGTCAGCCTTCCGATAGGGGTTTCCCAGTTTGCGAATGGCCCCGTGGTCACCCGTCCGTCACCGTTTCCAAAAAACGCCGATGAGAACACAATTGTGGTTGCTGGATTGACCATATCGAAGTCTAGGGTGGTATCCCAGTATGGGAGTGAAACTTGCCTGTTAATTCTTCGTATTGCTTCCTCAAACCTGTAACAATCAAAGTGGAACATATATAATGCATGGGCATTGCAAACGCTATACAACAAACCTTATAACAATAACAATCGAATTACAATTGAGGCAGTGTATGACATCGAATTTTGTTTGTGTCTTACAAAGCTAGATATACTCTGTGCCACCCGAGAAAGTTGGGACCCCTGTGTGCTGACGTGGTAACAATACCCCGATGAAGGTTTGCGAACGTGTTGTACTGTCCATTCTGTAACAGACGAGTGAAAATGTTAACAAACTGTGGTAAACTGTCATTGAATGGATTGTTTACTTTGAAAGCATCATCAGTGTTTTGAGAACTATTTGAACCAGAAATACTTCTCACATTATACCATTGGGTTAAACCTATGGCTTGAGGGCTACATCCTCATTGATTTACAATAAAGGGGTGCAAACTGATATGAAAGCTTGCCATACCTGACAAATAACCCACCAATTATAACTTAAATATTTATGTACACAATGAGCCACATAGAAATTACATTTCAGAGGGAAATACAACAAACACAATACTACATTTATGTTCACCGCATTAGAACGGTCAACACAAACAAATAGGGGTTTAAAATAAAAGCCCTGAAGGCACTTAAGTTGTTTGCTGTTGTTGTCCTTGATTAGCTTGTGCGCATTGCACAGGTTAATCAGTGTGCAAAGGCTAATCTTATTTGACATGCATTGAGCCCCTTTTCCCTAAAAGTAGCCAATATGTACAGATTTCAATGATTAACACTAAACTGGCCAATGTCGACTTACAAGCTGGTAAATACACCCACTGCAGTAGTATAGCAGACGCTCCTAAGCATTCGTCGTCTGCAGTGCAAACAGGCAGTGGTAATCGTTCCTAGCGTAGTGAGTTACAGTCCTTAGCGTAGCTAAGCTAGCTAAGCAAATACTGATTTGCAAAACCAGCTCTGTAAACGCTACCAACTAAAAATGATCAAATATCGGGCCGAACCTCACACGTACACCATAATTAATCATAAACATACACGTGCGAATAAACAATACCCTGAAAGAATTTTTATCAATAAACAAAAGCGCAAAAAATGAATTTAAATATATTTCATTGCAATTGAATAAATCGATGGTTTACTGTACATCTCATCAACAAAATAAAAACAATGTAATATAAAATTAAGTAAATAAAAGTAATTACCAATTCCTTCTTCTTTAAAAGATTTGAGAACCAAGCATTATAAAGTACTACTATTGTAAAGTACTTCTAAACAATGAATTGTTTAAACAGCCCGATTACATAGCTTGGATATATGTGCATATATTAATATACATTCAGCATTTTGTTTTATGGTTTCTATACCTACTAGTTTATTTTGTTTAAGTTTATTAAACTTAACGTGTTTTATTGAACATGCAAATCTTGTTTTTTTTACATTTTCAATAAGTAATATTTACATATTACAATAAACTAACTCTCTTCCCTATTTATTCTTCGGGAGCATATATTTGTGTCAGATTTTAGCGCGATTATAATGACAGACACTTGCTTATGGTAACACTTTCCTGATAAGAAGTAGTACCATGTTATTACTGTTAATAGTCATACCGTTTTCATCGCCTGCAATACTGTATGAAATGCATTTCTTTCTCCGTCGGATAACCTTCTATATTCCCGTCGAATTCGGCGACCTGTCGGTGGAGTAACGGACTGACGCTTACTTCTTGAGTGCTCCACGCCTGTCGGCGTCATCATCTAATTAAATATAATTAAGCAAATTAATATAAATGTTTTTTTGTGGCAATATATATAAGACATACATGTGATATGGATTCATGCATACGTAGCTTCATTCATGTTATTCAACCGTACTTAAAACATATAATATAAGTTATCAATTATTCAAAAACTTCTTATGTCTTTTCTGTAAATGATAACTGTTAAGTTAATATTTGTGTGGACTAAACAAAAGATAAACCATTACTATATTATATATTTGCTGTAATAGTAGTGTCAAAACGGTTGCAAAATACTGCCTTTTAAATTATCTTAGTTAAATTTTAAGTTTTTCAGAAATCGATGTTAATGATCAAATATAAAAAAATATAAAAATCCGTGTTATAGTTATTAGAAGGCATTAGCCATTTACTCTGTTGTTAATTCTATACCAATGCAATTTAATTTATGAGTAGTATCTAAGTATTTTATAGATACAAAATTCATCATGATTCATATAAATTAAATTCTGACTTCAATACGAAGATGGGTATAAATCATGCTGTTTAAATGCCGTCAGAAACGTGTTAGCGTACGGATTCAAGAAGGTCGTTCACGAGGTCTATGTCCGTCTTTGTGATGTTGTAGTCCTCCCATCGCACCCTGCCCTCTTTCCACATAAACTGCTTAATAAATACATGTGAACATCCTCAAGCGTCTCCAATATGGGCACTTCGCTGCCAGCGTAGTCGATCGCTACATCTTCGACAATCGGTCCTCCACCATTTTCTCGTTGTTTGATGTCTAGAGCAGATACTGAAGCCTTTGGAACAGTGGTGTTTGCAAGCGATGAAAAACTGTTGACACAGTCAGCGAGCTCTGGTGCCAAGAACGTTTCGAGCGGGGAAGCATGTGTAATCGCAAATACACACAGTAACGCCGTGATTTTCTGCAAATATGAGATTTACTATTGATAACGATTTGTTAAGCTCCGCCAAGAAATTTTCTCTGTACTTGTTTTGATTCTAATATAAGAAAAGTGAACATTTGATAACTGCATTGTAACATTGAGGATATGAAAACTGCAGATATGATTATAAGATGTAATTTGATCTGCAGCAAACTACTCATGGTTTTAATTGAAATACATCAAATATTGTTCTTTTATATGTTGGTAAATAAACTTGAGGATCAAGCTGATAAACGTTACTTTATTATGGTTCTATGGAACTACCTTTATTCTAAAATATAGCATATTGCATTAACTAGCAGCGCTACATAATATTTTCTCTGAATGATGTAAACCCTAGAATAGACCCTTACAGTTAGAACGCGCGGTTTGTACCAATGAGGACAACCTAACACCGCGTGTACTACGACTTGTAAACAGTTTCGGCAACACGTATTTAAATAAGACATTAGAACTGAATTTCATTTTAAATATTTAACGTACATATTGAAGTATTTAATGCAATATATTGCAATTGTCCGCAATGCAAGACACAAAATGTGGACACATTTTGAACAGGCAGACAGACAGACATAATGTTTTATTTGCGTAAACTTCAAAGTTGTTTGTCATTCGACAATTATTTAACCACATATGGACGTCGTCATCTTGACAATTTCATTGAGTTTCATATAACCTTAATCACGTAAAAATATCAAACATACCATTATATTTTTGTCGTTTTTCACAAATAATAACATATATCGCTATAAAAAAGCCTTTTGTTCGACTAATATATACAGTGATAAATATTGTGAATTTTAATTTTATAAGCGCAAAAAAAATATTCCAAAATAAAAATATTGCAACGATCATATTAAAGTTTTTCTCGGAAGACGAACACGTATAAATAATTCATAAACTGAATTTCATGATGACATTGTACAGACAAAAACTTGAAGGATGAAAACCATAAACATAGTACAGTGATAAAATAAACGTTATTCAAAAGTTAAAAGGAGTGTAAAAGTACAGATGATAAATAAATTGGATTTTAATATTAATAATATTAAATGGTTAGAAAAAAAAGCTTCAATATTGTAAGTCATGTTCGACTCACATTAACAGATGATCAATCATATAAATTAAATTATTGAATTGTAAAGAACTGTCGGAAGATAAAAACCATAGACATTCGAACAACTTTATCCAAGATTAGTTAAGTTGGAACATGTGTTCATGATCTACATATAGACTTGTTCAGTTGTTTTACTATTTATTGTTTATCGTACCCGTTAATTCAACACATTTTAACATACTTGATTTGTATATGAGTACGCTTTTCGCAATAAATTTTAGGCTTGGCTCGCCTTCAACATCTCTTACATGACATTTTGTGCGGAAACGCTGAGATTTTTCTATAGTAACATGTATACCTGTTATAATGTCTTATGTGAGAGACGATTATCGAAGATTTGACAGACAAGTTCGCACCTTCTTTGGAAAATAATAAAAAAATGTTCGAATTCAAACGGACATTTCAATAATATGTAAGTCATGAAGAGGTGCTATTATTAAATGAATTGTACTAAGATTGTTAAAACACGTCTTCCACAGTGGACTGTCGAACGATATGGAAGGTTTCGAGATTAAACAGAAGAGGAATTGTACAAAACGTATGATCAACATAAAGAATCCAACAGTTTATTCACAATTAAAGCCGAATTACTTGTACAATGGTTAATCCTTATGACTCGTTTTACAATGTTGCTATTATTATATGTGTTTTTTTATTTGATGCGTTTACACCACAACTAAAATATACGAACGTGTGTGTTTATGTAAAGTGGAAACCGTTCAAAGTGATATCTATTACAAGCATGCATATTTAAAATGCAATCACATTTAGTATACAAGACATGCTTACTATGACAGCGTTTATAAGGCTCTAATTTATGAGAAAGAAAAACTAGATTGATAGACATTTGAATAATAAATACCACGACAATTTGTACAATAATGTGTGTATTATGTTTTTGTCTAGTTGTAACCATTGAACAAAATACGATACTACCGCTTGAAGTGTCTTTTGTTCAAGCGAAAATTCGATGAGACAAAAGATTGCACCTCGTCATCAATATCAAGGCTGATCCTCATCATGCTAATTGTTCACGAGCAAATACAAGTTTTATTTATTATTTCTTGGGGAATGTTTATTTGTTTGACATTTGTAAAATTAGGAACAATCGAACTCCAATAACATTATCAGAAGAAAAAAATCGTGACTATCCGATAATCTTTTTATGACAATTAAGTTATTAATTACCGATAAAATCCAAGACTATACATACTCCATTTAGAAATATAAAAAAAAACATGCAGATGAGGTTATGCCAATGTAATGTAATAGAGGTTTTTAAATGATGCTGAAATCATATAAATCCTTAATTAACCATACAGAACACAATTGTTATAATTATTTACCACTTCGAATATAAAATATAAAATAATAGAGAAGATCAATTCAATTAAGTAAATGGTTTAATATTCACTAGATCAAATTATTATATTGATTTAAGACACGATAAAATGTAGTACTGACGCGTATCATTTAATCAGATTTCAGTTGAAAAGACTGCGGAATTCAGGACTTTAAAGTGAAGTTTCCAGATCGTTCTATTTATTGATGTAAATGGATGCACACAGAATAAGACTAATCGTACGTGGTATTCGAATACTAGCCCTATATCCGTATACATTGACGTAAGCGGTATAATCTGCCTTAATAGTTTCTAAGTTCAGTAGATACGTGTATTTAGTTTATCCGTTTATCAAAATGTATTAATTTATCATTAGTATTTCTAATGATATACTAGTTATTTTAGAATAACTTCGAACGGATCAAATTAACAACAAAATTACTGGTGTGGCGGAAGCTTTTGGCAACCCAGGAAATGGCCCCTACTGAATAACTACATATGCTTATACAACACGTTAAATTTGTTCTTTATAAAAAAATGTTGTTAAATGAATATATCCGACTTTTACTTTGTTCGCCTGAATTGATTTATTACAAAAAACTTATGCTTAAAGGATTATAGAGTTTACTTCATTATTTAATGTTATGCGCTTTTATGGTGAATGATTAATTGTCGATTGCGAAATTTCAGTACGATGCAATTAACCTTGTTGTTTAGAAAGGAAAGGAACCATTTATCATCCTAAAGAACGCAGTTTATTAGCCTAAAATATTGTGATATATTGTCTGTTTTACAGCCCTGTCAAAGAAACTGATATACATATATGCATAATATTTATCATGAATAAAACATCGATATAATCGTAAACAGAAGACTTAAATAGTTACAAATTATCACGAATACGCATTTTGGGTTGATATAGAACTGAATTATATTGTTTAAAGAAATAGCCACTTGATACTATGTAAATTATTTAAGAACATACCCTCACAAAGCGACATGTATGCATTCCGGAAATCTCAGTCTAAGCATATTATTGAAATAAAGGAATAGTCTTAAAGAAAAATTGAGAAAAGAACATAATTCTAGACTCGTCCATATTGTAGTCTGAAGTTCTTGTAATGAAGAATACGTTTTTTTTTAACTAACAAAAGGTTTATCCCGAAAATCAATCTACCAGAAGTCTTTGCAATATTTGTTTTAAATGCCAGGTGATAAACTATTGAACATAATCGGAGTTAAATAAATGATTTTTAATAGCATTTCTCACTGGAGTAGCTAAGAATTGTTTTCCTGAAAATGGTTATTTTATCAAAATGTGGATGTCTTGTCAAATTTTTAATAGAAAATCATCAAAACAAAGTGAGCAAAGATAGCAATAAATAGGTATAGTATCGATAATGCTCACAAGTACTAATAATTGACATGAGATATAAGGACAACTTCACATTTAATTCTTTTTAAAATGGTTTTCCTACGGAGAGACTCATTTATGTTATTTTCTTTTTCCGCTGTGCCACTTTTGTGAACGTACCCCATTGTTATTAAAACATATTGTCTAAGATACCAATGTTAAAAGGTTGATCTATATATTATTTCTGCTCGAATCAAATTTGCTAAAACACTTACAGTCTTAGTCATTTAAGGAACAGTATCTGCCCTTAAAAATCAAGTTTGAAATACATGGCCTATTCCTCTGAATCTAACAAGGCGCTGCAATGTTTATTTTACCGAATTTTGCTTCGCATCAGCGAATGAATAGAACGGATATAAAACGTATAAATAATTACTCAATAAATAAACAGCATTAAGTAAACAGCCAAAAGTATGTGCCTTTGGTATAATATCGTAATATTGTTTTGCATTAAACAGAGAAAATCTTGTTTCACTTCACTGAGAAAACACGATATGCGTTTTAATCTAAAAGCTTTAAAAGTATCTCATTTATATTTAATTTTGTTTGTTTTAGTGAATTTTTCGAAAGAATTATATTTTATGTAATGCGGAATAAATATTGGTTTACAATTTAAGATTCAAATTCCGATGATGACATAATTTACTTTAATATGTTAAATTCTTTCATGAACTTCTTTGCTATAACGAATGCTGTGCTTTTGTTGTTGTCATCAATTTTATTTATATCATTCAAGTTTTAATTTTGTTTTAAACGTGATAAAAATTACAAATACTAATATCTTTTGCACATATAACACTTAAACATGTGTTTTAAACTACATGGATTATTTTTTCGTTCTAACATAATCCATATTATTATTCGCTTTTCTAACTGTAATAATAATAAACTTACTTGCAGCACCTCCATTTCAATGGTAGAGATACTGCATAAATGTTTTCTAGATGACTGCAATTTGAAGTATGATGTTGTGCAAAAGGACTAAGTTATAAATATACGCAATGTAATTGTAACACGCCCCTTTCTTAAATGTTCATACGGCATAGCCATTAATAATGATTGATCGGTATGTCTATCTATCAGCAATTATCATGCCGAAATATTCTTTATCAAAACATGTTAATATATTGCTGTGGACAAACACATATTTATTTATATGAATATATTTTTTGCTTTATGTAAATTTTGACATTTTCAATTCCTCTTAACACTCCATAGTTTTGTTTGTGTTTTTGTTATCACGATCGTGATCACATGACGTAAAACATCAGATAAAATGATTGTGTTTAGGTCATTGCATAAAACGTTAAATTAAAAACATTAAAAGTTTAAAACGATTAAAGGGCGTATTTGTTTTCCCTTGGCGAAACAATAACTAATAAAGGAGATTAGAACCTAACCTTTATTGCAATTTCGTTAAACTTGTGTTTTATATTCAGCAGATTTTAATAACAGAAACTATTTATAAACAATTAATTAGATGAAATAGAAGTTTCAAGTAATTCGCTTGTTGCTTAAAAGATTTCACAACATAGCGTTATGTTGTAATTTGTTAATACAGTTAAATCCAGATTTTCTATAAACATTTTAAACAAAGAACATAACTTAAGGGGTCAATAGTTAAACTTCATTGCAAAGAACAACGGGATTATGTATTTTGAATAAAGCGACGTTCTTGAAATTGAATCGCTTCAAGTCCCCCATGACTCATCTCTATAACGAATCAAACGTTTTGATTAATATTCTAACGCGCCGTTACTTATCAGGCATATATGTTAAAATGTCAAATTTTCTGCAAGCAAATAAAAAGTTTTAGCCATGGATACAGAGAAATAATCGTTTATCTTTAATTATTTCTTTGGATTAACAATGGAAATACCATTAATGTTTGTGAAAGTGGTTCTTGTCCGCTTTTCACCATTACTTAACAAATGTGGAAAGTGCTAATTGATGAAGTCAAAACAGTTCATTGTTACGTAAGATATAATTCATAAATCAAAGTAACGCAATAAGTGGTGTCTATTGGTGTGCGCATGGCACCAAATGGAGCGAATGAGAAAATAGCTTAATATGTTATTACGGGAAAATAAACAATCGATTACATGCGTATGTGTGGTAAATTTAAATATTGAAACAATTAAATATGTATTTATGCAGTATTTATGCAGTCGTGCGGTTTGTTACATGCAATTCGTGACAACGTTTCGTCGAAGACGATTTACAACAATAAACAAAAGTAAAAAAACACAACTACAGAGTTTTATGAATCACAAGTTAGCTTTTAAGTCACGGGGATTTAAACGGAATGATGAAGAAAGTACTAAAAACCAATCTGAGTTAACTGGGCATTTATTTAAAAATAACGTAATTTTGTACATTTTTGTTAAAGCCCTTACCAGAAACATATCGACAGGTTTAAGGCACACATTTAAAATCACACGTAAAGAGCAATATGAAAAATACATATACAGCGGTGGCGGAATGGGAGAAGGTGATTCTTAAAGAAAGCTTGTTTTTCTCTGCAAAAAGGGCGCGATACGCAGATGACAAGGTATGTCAGGTGATGATCACAGCGCCCTATCGGCGCAACTGTTAAACGCAATGAGGGTATCATATTCGTACCATTCCCAGCGTATTTTACGTACTTTATCAAAGGTCGATTAGCTCCTATAGCGATTATTGTGTTTGAAACGAAGGCTGTATGTATACGTTTGTTGTATAATCGTTATGCTCGTGAATGCCGTGAAAACGATTAAGTTGATAAAACATATAAAAACATTAACAATTATAAGACGTCCATGATTTTAATATCAAAATTGTGTGATAAGTATAGTGATGTAAAATCGATATGTTGAATCGGGGGGGGGGGGGAGTTACGTTAAATAAAATGTGTACATTTTGATTTAAAAAAAACAAGTGCCTTCTTCAGAAAATTATAACTGTTGTAATTTATTATAAATTAATAATACATCATGATTAATCTCGATAAAGCATTGTAACAGACCGGATGTATGTAGTAGCTTCAACTAAGTAATATGCAATATGTCAACCAACCTGTATCTAAAAAATTTAAATGAGATAGGTCGGATTAAATTTTTCGCTATTTATTTTAATTTACTAAATATGTCTGATAATTTATTGAGGAAATTCAATGTAAAAAAATGCAAAATCGTTTTTGAAAGTGTATCTGTATACGTCAGTTGGCCAAAGATGATCGTTTGTATACACAATCAAATCGCTGAAGGCACTGAAGTTGTTCGCTATTGCATAATCTTAGACGCAACTCAGTTTCAAAATTATGTAATAGATTTTTATATCGCAAGTTTGAATAAACACAACCCATTCACATTTATAAAGAGTCTTTCTTAAAGCACAGGCCGAGATTTGTGTGCACTGTTTATCCTCATATTTATGTTATGAGATAACTTAGACAAAATTACAACAATATGTCCCTTTATTCGCAATTGGTTGCTGCACCGGCAACCGTCTTTAGAATTGTGGTTGCCTTGCTAAAGAATAACAGGCCTATAATCATGTATATGTCGTGTTATGTGTATCTTATACTTAATCTATTTTTTTTAATTATTGAGCAACAATTATACCGACATGACATACTGTTAATGCATCATGTCTTGTTGTGAGCCGGAATTGAATCATTTCCTAGACCTTATTGGTCCACAGTCGCCAATTTGTATTCTATGTTTAATTGGAATGAATTGTTCAAGCTTTGAAAAGCTGCCCTGCTTTTTAGCCCAACTGTAACCAACTTTTGAAATTGAGTTTCCTGGGCTTAAAGGTACTGGCCCCGGGCTTACAGGCAACCACTTAACCTGTAATTTATTCATGATATAAGATCTGATAGTGTATTGAACTCATTCAATTTGTAAGTCTGAAGAAATTAAAAGGGACCTTTTCACGTTTTGGTAAATTGACAAAATTAAACGATTTAATAATTTTGATAGTTCTGTTGTTGTCGTTATATTTGTTCATGCTTCGATGATTGCTTATACATATAAAGTATAAAATACATCTCTCAATGTATGAGCAAGGATGGCCGATTGGTCTAAACGATAGACTTTTATTCCAGGGGTCAGTGGTTCGAGCCCAGTTGAGGGTAACTTTTTTTGTTTCTTTAATTTTAATCTTTTTAATAGAGCTTTTAAGATCAAATGTTTACATTTATCAACATTAAGCATTTAATGAAAAACTGTGAAAATGTCCCTTTAAGATGTTTACTAAAAAATGCCACAAGGTAAAAATTTGGAACTCATAGGTTGTTTAATTAATTTAAACGTGATTTTGTTTAGTTGCCTTGTCGGCGATGTTATTTTGAAGTTATTATCACTTTAATTTTTTTTTCAAATCATTAATAAAAAAAATATAATTTAAGCTTCATTTTGGGAAAACAGGGCTGAATGCATATACATTAATTGTCATCCCAGTACCAGAGACTCTCTTTAAACGAAAAACACCATGCAATCAGAGAGTGTCGTCCTTGATTAGCTAGTGCGCATTGCACAGGCTAATCAGTGTGCACAGGCAAATCTTATTTGACATTCTTTAAGCCCCCTTTTCAATGAAAGCAGCCAATATGTACAGATTTCAATGATAAACTGGCCAATGTCGTCGCACAAGCTGTTAAACACTAGAATGGCCAATGTCGTCGCACAAGCTGTTAAACACTATTGATTACATACAAGCACTCGCTGTGTGCTGTCTTCAGTGTACCAGTGGTGAAGTATAAACAGGCACATGCGGTGGTTATCGTTCCTAGCGTAGTTAAGAGCAGTTGTCCGCTAACGCGAACAACTAAAACTCATAATATAATGTCACCATTACATGCCAAAAACAGTTAAGGGTCAGCATTATAGTTACTGTGTTGGCTGTACATTGCTGTGTGTAAGAAATTATCCAGACCAATACTCCGACATTTTGTCAAATTTCCAAAATCTGTATTGACTTTAAACATGCTTTAAAAATATTATGAAACACGTAATAAAAGAAACACAGAGTATATTTAATAAGAAATAGCGCTCCAGTGTATTATTTTGTGTTTGTTAGTTTGTTTAGATCGGTTTTTCATCGTTCGGTCAGTAAACCAATTCGCAATGTTTAGTTGGCCAGCTGGGTTAACATGCACTTCACATACGTAAACCAGTATCTGTTCTCGTTGAGGCAGATGCGTACAATGGGAGCATGACGGATTTCATGACCAACCACACAATTTATGTGACTAGAACGGGGATCGTAACTAGAATGTTAAGATTTGCAATACAGCGCTCTACAAATCCTTTTGTAGGACACTCGTGTTAATTGTGCGCGCAACAGCTCCATATATCTATGGCTACTACTTATATCAAAATAACATTTTAAATAACATATGTGATCTTGGTCTTTATTAAGTGTCACTGACAAAGACCTACAACTTTCCAGCATTTTATCATGATATGCCCACTTGTAAACTAAAACACACAGGTTAAAAGTGCTTTCCGTAGATTTAATTTTGAACTGTCAATGCAACAAGCACACTTTTCTTCACGTACTTCGGAAAAAAGCATGTTGCTGATGTTTGTTTTGTGTCAATTGAGTATTTCAGTCACATCAAGGAGTTAAGATAACCAACACACAATGTTTCTGGGCTAGCTGGTTAACAAGTACTTAGTGCATATACGCGTGTCATCAAATGACAACTGCCTTACTTGATTCAATGATACGGGGAGAATAGCCATAGAAAGATATGCATGACCAAACACCAGACGTGTGGGCGGGACGCGGGTCAAACACGCAATCCTCCGGATTTGTAGTACAGCGGTTGTAACAGCTGAACTAGTCAGATGTTGTAATGCATCTATCGACATGTTTCGTTCGAGGAAATACGGATACGTATTTCATATTGATTTATTCATATAACATATTCTGCTCATAAGTATAGGGATCTCACCTTTAATGGGCTGTTCACTAGACTCCCGAAAGGTTATATGATTCGAACTGTTAATTATGCATCTGCAACGACGTAAAACCTTTAGTGCCTGAACGAAATTTAGAAACAAAACGTCCGCATCCAACTGTTGTTAGTTTCAAAATGTGGAAAGTTCTTTTCGGGACTTGCTCAGGATGTTCACTTACTATTGAAAACCATTAGTAGTAATGTTTTGGAACCCTTCAATATTAACTAGGCTCATTGATATGTTGCTGGATGGGCGTTTATGGTTCTTTTGACCAACACGTTGAAATTTCTAAATATATTATATTTATGATGAAGTATCATAAATATACATGTTAACATCATGAATCATATGCAAGGAATGACATTTCTTATAATAAGTAGAACTTTCAATTATATTTCAAATAATGTGTTCCGACGGTAAAAGACAAACAAAATTAATACACAAATACAACTATTATAAAATAAATACAATCATACAACCGAGAGACATCAATAGAAAAGATGTATAAAATGCATATTTATCTAAATATATTATATTTACGATTTAACATAATAAATATACATGTTAACAGCATGAATCATATGCAAGGAATGACATTTGAAATAAACATTTATGCACACGGATGCGGGTGAGTGAATAAACTCATGCGTGACAAGCCAATTAACGTATAAAAGTGTAGTAAAAAGAGTTCAACTTTCTACGCAGTCTCTACATACTGAAAACTAATCAAATGCTACAAAATAATGCTATTAATCCTATTTACTGTTAAAATCTACTGTGTCCAATCATTGAACAACGAGAGCAATGTTTCCTTTAAAAATAATTTACTTCCCAGCCTGTTAAATATCATTCAGAATAAATATATTTATGAAATAAATATATTTAAAACAACGACAATTTAAATACGTCTATAACAGATATATGTCTTGATTTGTAACTCCCCGTCTTGTCAACGGTGTCGTGTCTCCGCAGCCCTGAGCCATACGGATTTGGATGGATTCAAACGTCTCTGGCGTTAACGAAAGTATCATGTTGTCCTATTATAACATCATATCAGCTTTGTGATAACAATATCATTGGGTTCTTATTATGGCTTAATCGCAAGCGCAAGTAACAACAGATTTTATTTATTGGCGGACGTATTCCTTCAAGTTGCAAAACACTAATTGACTGTGGATCTATTTGTTTAATTTAAAAAATGTGTTTACATATGTTCTTAAGTTCCATGTGTATCATACTTTTTTACATCTGTTTAACCACAGCATACTCTTTTGTACAGTTTTCTTTCCTGAATCGTAAATTACTTGTGATGTACGGTGTAGAAGGGGACACCCTGGACTACCACATATGTATCAACAAGCAAAAAAAAAACGGGAAAAAGTAATAGCAAGATTAAAGAATAAACTACAAGCAATATTACAACACTATTAAATGACAAAGGAATGTCATTGATAGATTAGCCAATCAGAAAATAAGCTTTAACGTAACAGTTTATGAACTTTGATAATTCATAATCACAAAATGTGCTGGAAGATATTTGCAACAATGCAACAATATTGCCTGCACCATTCAAGAGTTTGATGTGACATTATACATGCAAACCATTCATCATGTTCTTCTTGGAATATTTCTTAAAAAATGTACCATATGTTAGCTGTTAGAATATTTTTTCAACAAACAAAATCAAAACGGTTAATTCATGTATAATAATTTTGTAAAAATAAATCAATACGTTCATTAATTCTCTGAAACAAATGTGAACACAAACACGATCATGATTATACAATCTTTTTAAACAGGTATTACATTTATTAATATTATAATTATTCCGAGGGATGATTGGGTGCTTACGTTAAGAACGTAACTTCAACCGCATCCTCTACGCGCATTAATATACAATTCACTTCTTATACTGCCGAATCCAATTTCGTATACCAGGGGAGATAAATCACTGTTTTGAAATTGTAAATCTAGCTAATACTAGCGTTACCTCCGTTTGTCCTTAACAAACATGATTAATGAAGCACACAACAAAATGCAACGGATATGTAATTCATGCAACTTATTAGACAAATTAAACTAATATTAAACTGACAGATTCACATTATTGTAATGCAATAATGTACTATCACAAGAGCCTTTGGCCTGTCTATATTTTCCTTTCGTATATGAAGCAAGCATTGGCTTAAGCTAATGTTAGTGTTACATGAATGAGCTTTAATTGACATGTATTTTTGTACTGCTAAGTGTAAGCTTAATATACGAACACTATTGTATTGCTATAAAATATTGGGGTATTATTCTCATGCATCTACATACTGTTATATACACTAGTATTAAAAGCAGTATGGGTTAGTTCAAGGAATAAGTATTATAACCAGTTTTCTCATGTAGACCCCATTTATGTCAACAACAATATACGAAATTAGCTTCATATTAATTTGACGTAATTACATATATTGAATTATAAATGTTTTATCGATAATTATTTGATTGCAATGACACATATTATAACTTTATATAATCATGAACAATTTGTAATTAAATTTGTTAACACTATACGCTTATTTGGTCCACTTGGGCTATGTTCATGTATATATATATATATATATATTTATATTTATATGTCGCTGGTACAGAGTTCCGCCGGTCTCTCCCACATACACGAACCTGCGACAACGATGACAGTTGACCGCGTTCACATCATTGGATGATTTGCAATCAACATTGTTTCTGACGCTGTACTTCCTGCCGCTGGGATCTGTGAAATATTCCGCCTTCATCATGTACGGGCAAATGGCGCATCTCTGAGCCCCACAGTACCAGCGACATCTATTGAATCTGTCGCGTATTCGCACACAGTACAGTGACCCGGTACTGAACATTTCTACACAGACGGACATTCCATGGACGATTTCCAAATAATGGGACTCGAAAACCTCAGCGGGTCGGACGAGTACCGCAAAACCATGGAGCAATTGTGGAAGTTAAAACTAAGGACATACCGACCATATGGCATCAACGTGCAAGAATAAACGTTAATAAAAGGGCGCGTAAACAACGTTGACGCCGGAAATGCACGACGTCATTTATATATATGCCCTCTTACATGTTTTTACTCAGCCTTTTAAATATAATACTCACTCTTTTTGTGTCCCGTTTTAAATGTTCATGTATATACAGAAACGCCCAATGTGTATTAATTGATTGACTGGTTGCTATGTTTTATTGTATAGAGTAATATGCAGTATAACTTTATTTTATCATCAAATAAAGTAGAGCACATAAAAATGGAATAATTCTTAATCGAGCATATAAGTACTTAAGTGGTAACAGCATAAGTAAGTCACGTAAGATTCAAACATGGTGTTTTTTCGAGGAATTTTCACTAAACAAGACACTTTGCTTTTTTCCGTCCCCTCCTTCCTTCAGAGAAAGTTAACTTTTATATTATTATAGTTGATATATTTAATGACAAACTTCAACTTTTAGTCAAATTCATCTCATTCGAATTGACTAAAAACGTGAATTTTACATAACTGTTAAACAAAGTGTTTGTTAATTCGTTTTTTTGTTGTTGTTTTGTTTTCGCCGTTTTAAACAGTAGTTCATATCATGGGGATCAGTAAACCAACTCACACTTTTCCTTGGCTATGTGGTTTTACCAGTATTAAGTGCACGTACTTAATACCACTAAATGACAACTGTCCTGCGTGAACAAGGGTTAATGGTGAAATGGCCGAGGAAAGATGTCATGACCAATCACAACAATTTATGTGTCTCAATGCCAGTGATAGTAGTAGTAGTGGTGGTGGTGGTGGTGGTGGTGGTGGTGGTGGTGGTGGTGGTGGTGGTGGTGGTGGTGGTGGTGGTGGTGGTGGTAGTAGTAATTGTAGTAGTAGTAGTAGTAGTAGTAGTTGTAGTAGTACTAGTAGTAGAAGAAGAAGTAGTAGTAGTAGTAGTAGTAGTAGTAGTAGTAGTAGTAGTAGTAGTAGTAGTAGTAGTAGTAGTAGTAGTAGTAGTAGTAGTAGTAGTAGTAGTAGTAGTAGTAGTAGTAGTAGTAGAAGGAAACGGTCTGGAAACTATCGATACCCTTATCTTTAATATACCATTAGCAAAACATGTATGATCTCACTACAGAAAGCTCCACTAAGATGTGTAAGAATGCTTTATAAAGTAAACACAATCTAGAAATGCCTATCTGGAAATGAAATGTACCATAGTTCGTTTAATCTTTATAGTCAAGTCAATGTACACTTTGACTCCCCCAAAATCGCTACAGAAGTCATTTCCACTGATTCTGATAGGGAAGCGCGTAATTTATAACATATCAAAAGTTTACCAAAATCGGACGTCCGAATTTTTTTTATCAAGATGGCCGCCAAAACCTGTTTATGATCATAACTATGTAACTATTCTCTCACATTTGATGATTTAGGTGTCTGCATCCAGGTTTTGGGGGGATAAAGAACACTTTAAGGTCATCAGACATAATGTTAGTTTATTATGATACACATAAATCCAACATGGCTTCAAAAATTATCCAACTCCACAATAAGAAGGATCACAAGTCCATAACGTTTGACTCAAAGGTGATGATTTTTATGTAAAACGCCTTTGTTTTGGAGGCAAAGAACACTTTGATTGAATTGATGATATCACTTAGCAGTTGATTAATCATGAAATCGAATTTATGACATTCAACTGTCCACTATCAACCGATACACAATCTGTATCCTCGCCGATTAACGTTGTGGTGCTATGGCGGAATCCTTCCACTGTTGCTTTTATAATATCAACGCCTGCATCTCCTGGTTAAACAATGACAACACATCATGTGTACAAAATTATTATACATATATTTCAATATAAATACAAATAAAAGTTAAACAGAACATGTGGCGAAGAATGCAAAATAAGTCAGATATTTAATTCTGAAATCGAAAATGTCTGTACAGTCGAATTCGCCAGCATGTATAGCATGCATGTACGATGTGAATCTTAATTTAGTTTTACGAATCATTTTAATTTCCTGCAACGATATGTATTCCTACGACACACGAACACTTACTCCGATCCTAATAAAAAAGACGAATGCTTCGGTTATTGTAGGAAAATATGTACGAAATATCTTTGTCACAATCGGCTCGGGGCGCTAATTTGTCTTTGCTCTTTTTTATGGAATTCGTCTTCAATGTATTATTTTTCTTTCCTATTTTGTGTTATTGTATAATAGTTTTATCAACATTTTACAGTTAAACACATATAAAAATCGTATAGTCTCGCTTTAACTCACAGACAACACAGAAACACGTAATAGCATATCGCGATAACAGTAGGTATTGTGAACACAAACACCGTTGTGATGAAATCCCTACGTACAGGACAGTTGCAGAAAGAAAGAAAATAATAAAATCAAGTTGTTATTGGTGTTTAAGAGATAATCATAGAAGAAAATACTGTAAAATAAACACAACATGTGTGTATTGTGGTGAACAGAACACAGACCACCGCAGTCAATCTCTTGCACGACGGTTACATTACATTCACCTCTGTGTTGGGCTCAGAACGGACTATTGTTATGAAAGCGTCTCATTTATGTCATGATCATTCCAAGCGTTCATCATTGAGGTTTCAGAATACTAAACAATCTCTTGCACGACAGTTACATTGCATTCACTGCATTAAAGAAAACCATCTCATACCACGATATCTTATATCAGTCTTAATGCATTATTATAAAATTAATATGGTTTTTTATGTTAAGAAACCAACATACAAACACACGTCGAAGCAATTCCTAACGTCACTCAAAAAAAAATATGTTCAATTGTTTACAATTGTGAAGTGCGTGGAATGATTCCATCTGCGTCAATGGGCAATAAATCAGTTCCAAAGAGTTGCATTAAAACTCGCAAGTTTTTGCACGATTTATCGAACATTTAAAAGTCATATTTCTTAATTTAATGCATGCGATCTTAAATATCCAATCAAATATACGTTGAATGCGTTTGTTCGGTTTGATCTATTTTATAGACAAAATGGAGGGCTGAGCCTTTCGCAGAGTTGTATGTGAGAGCAAGGAACGACAACTCTGCGTGGAGATTGCACCGCAGTCTGTGTCCGTAAAAGTTAACAGGTAAAACACAAAGTGAAAGTGTTCATTTAATTGAGGAAGGTAAGACAGAAGAACAGCAGAAAAGTGCTCCACTACCAATAGAGAAAAATGTGATGATATCCTCAGGTGAAAGGGTACTTATGCAAACTGCAACAGCACACATAAGAAACACACGAACTAATCAGGAAGTAGAATTTCGGTTCGTTTTAGATTGTTGGTCACAAAGAACGTATATAACACAACAGTTTGCAGATAAGCTACGCCTTAAAGGTGAGAAAAAAAAGAAATCAAACTAAGCACATTTGAAACTAAGCAAGCCACACAAATGAAGACAAAGTCAACAAAACTGTTTGTGAAGTTAGTTGATGGTACAAGATTTCAAATTAGTGCTAACATAGTGCCAGTGAGAAGTGGTAATATTCATCGGAAACAGATAGATGTTGAGTCAAATCCAGTCTTGAACAATATTGTCAAAAGTGTGAAAATGGCTGACAATCTTCCTCTTGAAAGTGAAACAACGAGCATTGAACTTCTCATAGGTAATGACTGTAACCTTGATGTATTGCTCTTTCACAAAACAGAAGTGCAACCTGGTCTCTACCTTCTTGGTTCTTAATTCGGATGGTTTCTGACAGGTAGAACGTCAGACACAGAGATCGACGATGAAGAATCAAGTCTTCTGATGTTCACCTACGGTACTGAGATGTCAACCTCTGAAGGTTTCCAGAGAGTAGATAGCTGTGTTCCAAATACACCTAATCTAGAAGACTTTTGGAACATAGATGCGTTCAGTGTTGTCGACAAACCCGATTCTAATGACGATGGCATTGCCATGGAGAATTTCGAAGAAACATGACCGTTTCAAGACGGAAGGTACATGGTCACATGGCCTTGGAAGGATCACAATGAATAAACCAATTGTATCATCCCAGGATGTTGCGATGTGATTGCCATGGCGAAATGAATATTTGGCATAGGTGCGTTGCTAGAAAGGTAAATTATTTTCCTTTTTTGTCATTATGATGGTCTTCAAATAGTAATTAATATTCAGATTTGAATGCAGATTTTTCAGGCATGCTGTAATGCATCGTATATATTGAAATGAGGATGAAATGCGTTACTAATCACCGAACAACTCGTAAAATTGTCATGATCTAGTTTTGAAATCTTTGTTGTAGTGGCGTTTTAACAAATAACAAGAACTATTTATACATCAGATGTTAGATTAAGAATGTGCACTTTCGATCAGTAAAACGTATTTTTAGGGATTCTTTCTTACATCAGATATATGCATTTAATACTACACACGTGTGCTTCTACTTTTGTATCAGTTATTGCATAAACTGAATCAATCATTTGTATGATTATAGCGATTATTATGTATCAATTATTGGGATTTTCAATTTGTGATTGAAGTTAACATGTCAATATTTCGTCCTCCTAAATGTTTTAAACGCGAAACAATTTCATTCACTTCATTTATTACCTATGTTTAACAATGGCGGTTAGTCTTGGTAAGAAACAACGTTAGAATGTGTTATCTGTAAATAGATAGCTGGCACACACATGCATGTACAATGTTGGTTAATAAAAGTGAAGAGACTGAGGAGATCTTGTAATACTCTTTTCGGTTTAAGGAATATAATTTGCACGTATTTCTGTCCGTTATTTATTTCGTTTTATTTTAGCTGAAACTTCGTTCTATATTAATATGCATTCATGATATAGCCACTGTTGAATGGTCTATAGTAATACGGGATTTCAGTTATTCGCACACGTATGTGTACATAATATACATGTGCATATGTTTTGGAAAACAATGCAAATTCTAAATCATCCAAAATCAAGGTTACCCTTTCATTATTAAGTTGAACAAAATATCGTTTCTTCTTTCTCTCTCAGGTAATACGTTATTAAACACAGATTGTCAGTACGAACATATTATGCTGCTGCCGGTGGTGTTGCTGTTGCTTATGATGATACCAAATTTACTGATGATAACGATGATAATCATCATCATGATAGGAGTTATAGTAATGATTACTTTGGTGATTTATATAATTAACTCTCTGCATTTCTACATTAATATAGAACTAAATTCTTGCTATTTTACAGAAACATGGCGGACGAGTCAATAGAAGTTTTTGGCCTGGACGGTAATTTTGCTACGGTAAATTGCACGTCAACCCCTATGAAAACTATCTCTGCTGAAACACCACTTCACCTGAGTAAAAACATGTCCCCCATCAGCCAACCAAAGTTTCATGGTATCCGGACAATCGCTCCCACGGACAATCGCTCCTACGCTAATTTTGACAAGGCGGACGTTCGCGCCTACGTTGTTTTGACAACCCGGACAGTCGCTCCTACAATATATTGACAACCCGGACAATCGCTTCCACATTATTTTGACAACCCGGACAGTCGCTCCTACATAATATTGACACCATGGCCATCAAAGGTTAACACCTATAATTAGCCGAACATTAAATTTACCTAAAATGTTAACAGTTAGCCGATTCAACATGTGCTGATCAATGTGAGGTTAATTAATTAATTAACAAATTAAATAACATGGTTAAGGTTTGTTGATTCTTTAATTGTAATTTAACAAACTGTGAAAAAACAACGTGTTTATATAGTAATGCCCCACACTTTTAATTTAGCGGATCCGTGGTCTAGTGGTAACACACTGGCTTCACAATCCAGAGATCGCTGGTTCGATCTCCGGCTGCACCTAACCTACTAACTCGTCTTTCGCATGAAACGTTAAACCGAGGTGCAGTGTACTAGGTGCTATACACCGGGCACTAAAAGACCCAGGGTCACCTCTGGAACGGGGTGTCTCCTGTATTCTTGCACTATCCCCCGTAACCAACTAACACGTCTTTCTGGGGGCGATGGCCATATGGGAGACAATCCCGGTGCACTCGATAAAAAACAAAACAAAACATTAATTTAACTTCCAACATTGAACGCCTAACGAACAAAAGCGGTTAGACTGTGTTATGCTTTGAGGGTCACTCTTACTCCTAGAAGCACACGTATAAGTCTACAACACGATGGGTATGCAGTAAAAGTCGCTCCGATTCCTGCAACTGTTCGCTAATTACATATCTAAGTGTCAGTCGGCATATTAAACTAATTTTAATATTATTATTATGCTCATTCATGCTCATGAAAATTTCTTTTTGAAATTTTAATAGTCCTAGAAATGCCAATTCAGAAATATTTAGGGCCCGTATTCACCAAACAATTCTTAGACTTAAGTCTAAGAATAAAGAACATTCTTTAAATTAGAATATTCAAGATTTTCTTTAATTTTGAGTCAAACTCTGCAGTAAACATCTCTATCTATATTATTCTTCATATAGAACATTTTGTTAATGACATAATCACCAGTGGAGGCCTGTATATATTCAAACACTCAACACATTTTTTTTGGTTCTAAGTCTATTCTTTATTCTTAAGTCTAAGAATCGGTTGGTGAATACGGCCCTAGGTGTCATATTTCAATGGGTCAAATGTGACTACAAGGACATAACCAATTGTTTACTAATTGTTATCTTAATTAACTTTAATGT
Source organism: Dreissena polymorpha (assembly GCF_020536995.1). NCBI lineage: Eukaryota > Metazoa > Mollusca > Bivalvia > Myida > Dreissenidae > Dreissena > Dreissena polymorpha. Next base: position 73,877,678 of record NC_068367.1, on the reverse strand, counting down.
GACGCCAGTCTGTAATCGTTATTCACGGTTCGCACATTGTAGGTGTCAGAGTTGTCATTATCGATTATCACTACTATTGTGGAAATATCAATTATTGGTTTTTATTGAAATATTGTTCTTCGCTGTTGGCATATTATTTAGACCGTTTGTTTGTGCATAATTTATTCTGAAATAAAACATATTTTATTCCATTTGAACATCGTCACTTATTCCAATAAATGCAATTTAGGAAAGAATGTTCTTGATAGGCATTACGTAGACACAATAGTCAGGGTTGTCAGAATAATGTAGGAGTGACTGTCCTGGCTGTACAACTGCCCGGTTTGTCAAAATGATGTAGAAGCGATTGTCCGGGTTGTCGAAATCATGTAGGAGCGACTGTCCGGGTTGTCCAAACAACGTAGGAGCGAACGTCAGCCTTGTCAAAATTAGCGTAGGAGCGATTTTCCGTGGGAGCGATTGTCAAGTTTCAGTGGTGTTTCCTTGTCACATTTTGAAATTCGTATTGATTTTGTTTCATTATTTGGGATAATACTGGCAGATTTTAACTCTTTTGGTATGATTTAAAAGTCTTTGGAATACGATAATTATTGTTTGTTGGTAGCACAGTATTTTGAGATTTTTATTTTCAGGTTTCTACTTTCATGTTTTGATGTGCAGTGATTGTGTGTACGAAAACGCTTGTTGAAAAATCACTGTAAATGAATTGGAATTCTTCTATTGTGCCTAAAACAAACAAAATACAAGACTTAATCAATAAGTGTTTATCACATTAAATGATACAAAATCTGCAAAATCGGCATAGATTTATCGCAATAATAGATACAGAATGTATATAATGTAATTGCTATAAATGATACAGCATCACTGCAATATATGATACAGTCATTTTAAAAACCAACTTGTGTATTTTTATCAATATCTTAGTATATTCAAAATACCGAAAGATCATATGTATCATGAAAGTTATATGACTTCAATTGCAATATATTGCATACAAAAATATGTATATTTCGAAACAGATTTGATACAAAAAGGATATTTTGACATAGAGCAACATATGTTTTCCAGTTTTCTTTGGTGATTTTCGATTTTTTCATAAACAACAACTTCGTCGAAGCGGATTTATACGTTTTCAAGGGAAACATAACTCTTTACATCTTAAGTACAGAGTTTACTTACTTTTTTGCAGTATTAATCCATTGATTTGTATCAAAATTACCCGCGGTATGTAAATATTGCCGCTAAGACATGGCAATCATATCGCAACATCCTGGGATGATACAATTGGTTAACACACTGTGAGGATGACAATACAAATATACCAGAAAACAACGGCCTTGTGCTCGGGCGTCTAAGGTCATGTGTCAAAAGAATGAGAAACAATCCAGAATGTACGAAAAAATATGACACAATTAATTTGGATCAACTCATCAAGGGAATCATTGAGAAGGCAGAATCTACAGATGGTGCTATACATAACATTCCTCATCATGCTGTGATCAAGCCACAAAACTCAACAACAAAGATGCGTCTAGTGTACGATGCTTCAGCAAAGTCAAGAGAATGCAATAAATCTCTTAATGAGTGCCTAAGACGAGGACCCGTTATGTTACATAATTTGTGCGGAATTCTCTTATGATTCCGATTGAAGAAAGTTGCTCTCGTAGCAGATATAGAAAAAAGGCTTTTTTTGCAAATTCGGTTACAGCCAAATGAGAGAGATGTTACGAGATTCTTGTGGCTGAAGGATATAGACAATTCAAGTGTAGATTCAGACAACATTGAAGAATATCGATTAGCCGTGTTCCATTCGGGATAATTTCGAGCCCGTTTCTTCTCGGAGCTACTGTAGAGTCTCACTTAGACTCACACGAGAGTGAACTTGCCAAAAATTGAAGGATGATATATATGATTACAACGTTGTCACTGGTACAGAGAGTATTGGTGAAGCGACTCATGTGTACCAAGAAGCAAAAGAAATGTTCAAAAAGGCTTCGATGAACCTTCGAGAGTGGTTGTCCAATTATGAAATGGTGAAGGATAGTATACCTATTAATGACAAAGCCAAAGAAACGAAAATGAAAGCCCTGGGACATACTTGGGTATCTGGCAGTAAATATCTACAAATCAGAAAAAGTAGAACATTGGTGCCAGGTGAAATTACATCCAAACGAAAAATGTTATTCATACATTTGGAAGTTCATTGACGTGTTCTTACTGACGTGTGAAGTTACTTGAAAATTATCGAAAAGACGCTTTAGAAAACAGTGCTTGCTGTAACGACATAATTGTTTTAAAATAGAACAGCAAAAATATAATAGTACGATGGGGCTTTTTGATAAGGTAACACATTTTTACAGCACAGCTGTTATATTAAATTGTGTGTTTTTGTATTGCTTCAACTTTTAAGCATATTCAGATTTGTTGTTCGATGTTGTTGCATTTTTTATAAATTGTTTGCGACATCCCCGTAGTATCGTAAATGAATTCACTTTCTTGAACTTTGTAAGAGAATACATTTATATGTTTTGTTTTTATTTTTTGTGTTTGCATTTTTTTGTATGTTCGTAATTTTTCTGTAACAGAAATGAATTTCCTTTCTTGAACTTTGTAAGAGGATACAGATATAATTTTGTTTTGTTTTTATTCTTTGTGTTGTATGTAACAGTAAATATTCAAAATGCTTCAATAAAAAGCTAAAAGTCTTGAATAAACCTATTAATTATTCAATTTTAAATGTAATTTAGATTTAAATATAAATAAATTGTTTACTTATACAAAAAAATCAAATTAGCTACCATTCCTTTACATTGATACTAATGCAACAAAATAATTAACTTAATCCATAGCATAAAATAAAATGAACACTATAAAATATAACAGATACATGCCTAAATTGGTATTTCACATCTGGAAAAGCTGTTTTATCTCTACATATGAGGTGATACTTTACATGCTAAGCAGCCATAATGTAACATTTATTGTTAGAAACGTATTTAATGTATTAAAAAATAAAATCAAACGTTCTGTGAAATTGCGCACGAATATACAATTGTAATAAGATGCACTACAATAGATGATAAAGTTTATCAAGAACAAAGATGTTAATATACATGATGTTGTACGTTTATGATATGTCTATGACAGCAAATATTCAATGTATTTTAATAAGAAATTTAAACACGATAAAATATATATTATTAATTAATTTTAATATGGAATCTAGATTTAAATATAAATAAATTGTTAACTTATACGAAAATTCAAATTAACTACATTTTACTTTACATTATTATTAGTGTAACAACATATGTAAGTGAAAACATTGCATAACTTGAAAAATAACAACTACATGCCTAAATTATATACCATCATGAAACATTAAAAAACCTATACATTTTTCTTGGAAAAATAACTAGCAAAAATTCCTACAAAATCCCAGCAAGAAAACGGTGTGAAAATAGGTATAGATATACCTGCTTTAAGCAACACACATTATCATATCTTTGTCCACTTTTGTTTTCGCAATATGCCAAGGACTAAGGGATACTTAAAATGCCTATGCATAGTCTTTTGCTATTGTTATTTTATTTCTCACACGTATTGTGTTTAAGTTGTATGTTAACGATCCTTTTCTATGCTATCATTGTGTTTTTTATTGTTGTTTTTTTTTTCAATACAAACTTTTTCTTCACCCATCTCACATATATATTGAATTACCTCAAATAGTTTGCAAAAAAGTTCATGTGTTAAAAAAAAAGGCTTTTTGCGCGAGAAATTATTGTATTTACAAAATAGGACAATCTACGTTTTTGAGGCCAAAATACAAAATGTTCTCTTTTAATCTCAATACAAAAACGCAATATGCGTTAACACAAAAATTGTTTTGCCATAAATACTATGCACACTATATAAACAATCATCTATGGAATCCTTAATATCAACAGTTAATTTTCGCGGTTTAAGCAATAAAAACAAAAGATTACACAAATTTTTGAATGGCTAAAGGGGTTAAATCACTCAATATACATGCAACAGGAGATCCATTTATCAAAAGAAAATTTTGAAAAGTGGAAACAGGATTTGTCCGGGAAATTCGTTTATAGTGGAAATAAAACAAACAGCGAAGATGTTGGGATTTTTATTCATCCTAAAAGAAATATAGAAATTATCCAATACACAGAAATTATAGTGGGTCGATTGCTTTCTGCCGATATTAAAATTGAAAATAAAATTATCACATTAATTAACGTTTACGGACCAAACTCTGATGACATAACACTTTTTAATACACTACAAAATTATCTGCTAAAGCACAATGAAAAATCATACATCGTAGGAGGAGATTTTAATACTTTCTTGAACACAGATATAGAAGAAGAATGAAAGCAATAAAACACATTCAAAATGCAGAAATATCCTGCTAAATACTATATCGACATGTGAACTAACAGATATTTGGAGAACAAAACACCCAAAAAAAATACAATTTACATGGCATTCAAATACAAAACCACCAATACACTGTAGACTAGATTATTTCCTGATATCTGATAACTTATGTAACTTAATAAATATATGTAGCAAAAAAAATGGATATAAAACCGACCATTCTCTAGTATATTTATCAATTCACGAATCTCTTTTAGGAAAAGGCCCAGGTAATTTCAAATAAGCCAACTCTATTTTATTATATATTGAGACATTTTATAATGATTAGATTAAGATAAGTATAAACGATGTGGAAATGTAACCATTATATACACATCTTACAAAAAGAAACAAAACCAAATAGAAGAAAAGAAATTGGAAGATGAGATTCGCCTGATCAAAAATCAAATGGTTTGCAATAATTATAATAACAATAATAATAACAATAATAATAATAATAATCATAATAATAATAATAATAATAATTATAATAATAACAATAATAACAATAATAACAATAACGATGAGCTTTCAGAATTTATTAAAAAAAACACTGAAATTAGAACAAATTTATGAAACAAAAATAAATGGTTCAAATCTAAGAGCTTAAGCTATCAAAATAGAAAACAATGAACATAACACAGCTTATTTCGCAAACCTAGAGAAGAAAAATGCCGAAAGAAATACAATTAATACACTTCTCGAAAATGGTAAAACACTTAAAACGAAAAATGAAATCTTGGCAGCCGAAGTAAGATACTATAAAAACCTTTATAAAAATGATTTACAAGAAGAAATAGACAACGACAACATTTTTCTCAGCACCGAAACTTAAACATTAACCAATGAAAGCAAACAATCGTGTGAAGGAAAACTTAACGAATATGAATGCGGAATTGCACTTTTAGAAATGAGTAACAACAAAAGTCCAGGTTCAGATTGCCTTACAGTCGAGTTTTATAAAATGTTTTGGAACACACTAAAGCCGTATTATATAAATTCAATCAATTATTCGTTTGGTAAAGGCGAACTCACTGAATTGCAAAAACAAAGCATTATTACACTTCTACCTAAACAAGGAACAGATTTTGATTATCGAGCAAACTGGAGACCTATAAGTTTATTATATACAGACTATAAAATTGCTACAAAAGCCATCGCGAACAGAATTTAAAAATGCTTGCCTGAAATTATATCCTTTGACCGAACCGGATTTATGAAAAATCGATACATTGGAGAAAATATCCGTTTGATATTTGATGTAATAGAACACTTACATGAAACACAAAAACCTGGACTGTTATTTTTTGCAGATTTTGAAAAAGCTTTCGACAGCTTAAACCATAAATTAATTATATCATGTCTTAAGAAATTGAATTTTGGGTCAAACCTCATCCAGTGGGTCAAAGTTTTTTACACTAACATAAAAAGTCTAATCATAAACAATGGCCATTTTTCAGAAAGTTTTGAAATAAAAAAAGGAGTCAGACAAGGCTGCCCATTATCATCCTCATTATTTATTATATGCTTGCAACTAATATCAAACTATATATAGCAAAATTAAAGGCATAAATGTATTGGACAAATAAATAAAACAAACCTTTTTCGCCGATGACGCAATTTTTTTCCTATATGGATGCGAGCAATCATTTAAAGCATTAGTAGAAAACCTGACTGAATTAAAAAAGATATCAGGCCTTAACCTTTATACCGCGAAATCAACGATATTACGAAATGGATCCTTGAACAAAGCCAACACCAAATTCTGCAATGAAAAGCCTTTTATTTGGACATCTCAAGTAGCAAAAACTTTAGGAATCACTTTTTGTAATCAAAGTGATTTGAATGTACAAAATAACTTAATCCCAAAGCGGATTGACTTTAATACATGTTTAAAACAATGGCAACACAGGAAACTTACCTTTATGGGCAAAATTACTGTCATTATAACATTTGCGTTGCCAAAATTAATCTATCCATTCTCAGTCTTACCGAACCCTTCTAGCATAGTACTGAATAACGCAACAAAGAGTATATTCAGCTTTATGTGGGACAATAAGCCAGAAAAAAATTAATTAAAAGGACTAGGTTCACGAAGCAGCTTTATATGCCCTATGAAATTGTAAAAAAATAAGTTTCAAAAATCATCATAAATTTGGTATATTTGTGGAGCTTAACATCTTATCTGTCTCATTAAAAAGCACTTTTGCCTTACAAATTGCGTTAAACATCTCTACAATTGACCACAAACATGTATAGTTCAGCAAAATAACCTAAATTTTGACATTTTTTGGACATTTAATGACATAATAGAATATGAAGGCAAGTTTCCCACACTTTCATATTTTAAGTTTTGATTCATATTTCAGAGTTAGATGCAATCATAAAATTACTTTGTGTCGGAAATATGCCTTCATATTTAATTTTGAAATTTTGTGAATTTTAATATTGGTAGATGTAAGTTACAGTGTAACCCAAATGCCTCGTTGCTTTGCACATTAAAACACAAAGTAAATTATATGTGTTTTGTTGTTGATTCATACTGTGGTTATATTTAGAACACGTTTTCCATGCACAGTGTAATGTGTCTTTTCATTTATGCGAAGATAAAATATTTTTTTGTAAATATACGAATTTTGTTAACTACTGTTAGTAAGGGCATCAACTCTTGCATGATTGTTTACATCGCTCCATGACAACATGTAGTCAATACTCAGATCGATAATTTTAAAGGATCACTAGCATTCACGTAAGTTTTAATCTTTATTTTACTTTCATACATTTAAAATTACCATTTTAAATGTTTTATTATCGTAAAATTGGTGTTCCTTCTGTTGAAATAGTCAATAAATTGTTGACAGATCCATTCGATTATTCTTGTGTATTGCGACTGCAGACGACTCCAGCAATATTGTTGTGAAAACCGTTGTTTTCTATCGCAATTTATATATAGTTGTATAGAATTGGTTAAAAAATGTTCAAGCTTTTGAAAACATGCAAGTTGAGAGAAATTACGATTTAAATAATTAAAACCATTTAAGATGACAAACGACACTTGCAGTGAACGTCATATTGCTCAATTAATAGACATCATTATCGATATTTTTAACGATTGTCTGTGTGGTGTAATGGATGTAGTGTCAGACTTCCACGCGGATGGTTGTAGTTCGATTCTCGATAAAGTCATTTTTTTTGTTACAATAACTGCAAAATTAAAAACGTAACTTTGTAAAAAATATTGCACCTAATTTTTTAACGTTTTTTTAGTATTATATTTGTGTTAAAGAGAAACATCTAATATAATTTTTCTTTTTCTTGCAGAATGCCTCTCAAAGCGTGTATTTTATGCGAAAAACGGCTCAAAATACACCAACGCCGTCCTGTAAATAAACATGTCGCAAAATATTTAAAAAAGAATTTCCTGATAGAAACAACGCAAGATCAATTTATTTGTGGCAAGTGTAGTCGGCCAACGTATTACGCTGCATCACAACAACCTTCTTGTGCACAACAACCTTCTTGTGCCTCTACCAGCTCATTGCCGCCGCAAAATGTTCTCCCAAACAGTCCTCCTTCAATCAAATTGAATATTAAAACAACATCAAAAAGCCATGCTATTTGTTTCATTTGCAAGAAACCTGGACCAAAATTGATTGTCGTTCCTACTTCTACAAGGACAGAAACCTTCATTCAACATAATATTTTAATAACAGCGGAAAGTAGGTGTTGTCCCGGTCATTTCAAGCAAAATGGTACATCCTTTGAAGAAATGTAATTTCAAAATTGTCTACAATAGACAATGTTTTTTTAAACAGATCATCTCTTCTTAATCTTCTTACTGCAGTTCGAGAGTACTGCGTATGTTCAAAAAGTAAGAGGCTGTCGTTTGATGACTTAACAACTTTCAGTGAAGAAGACTTGTTAAATCTTACCGGCATTTCGGTGTCGAACTTTTTAGCACTCTTGAAAGCCGTCGAATTATCAATAAGAAACACGCCTGCTAGAACTGTAGCAACTACTATTGGAATTTTCTTGTTTAAGTTAAAGTCAGGTCTATCAAATAAGGTCCTGTCAACTTTGTTTGACGTTTCAAAATCAAGCGTCAGAAGAGCCATACAAACATCCAGAAAAGTACTTATGACCGACTTTGTGCCTTTTAATCTTGGCTTTTCACACATTTCACGCGAAGATGTAATAAATAAACATACGCGTAATTTGGCACAACTTCTTTTCACGGAAAATAAGGAACAAGTCATCCTTGTTCTCGACGGAACATACATCTACATTCAAAAAAGTGGAAACTTTCAATTTCATTCGGTACAATCGCTTTTATAGTCCCTTGCCAGCTGTTGTTAAAAGCTTTCGGCTGATAAAACACGTTAATCTTTTTGGGATGATAGGAATATTTAAATGTAATATTGTATCATTTTGTTACATAACTAAAATCCGTTGTCTGTGAAGTGAAAAGTATACACTCATAGATGAGACATTTGTACGTTATTTGACGTAATTAAGGTATATGCAGGACTGCTTGTGTCAGTAACATTTTGATACGTTGATGCGTTTGTAACGCTGAAGACGTCAATTCTTGTATAAAATACTGTTGTTTATGATATTTAATACCATGAAGTGTTGTGCATTATAACAAATTGTTATCATATGCAGGACTGCTTATGTCAGTAACATTTTGATACGTTGATGCGTTTGTAACGCTGAAGACGTCAAATCTTGTATAAAATACTGTTGTTTATGATATGTTATACCATGAGGTATTGTGCATTATAATACATTATCATATGCAAGTCTGCTTATGTCAGTAACATTTTGATACGTTGATGCGTTTGTAACGCTGAAGACGTCAAATCTTGTATAAAATACTGTTGTTTATGATATGTAATACCATGAAGTATTGTGAATTATAACAAATTGTTATCATAATGTAATACTGGGTAACTGGTTTATTATTTTAAATTGCCAACCGGATGCTTTATGTTAAGCTTGTATTTAGTATGTACATTATTTGTTTGCATTCTAATTAAAAATCCGTTACCATAGTAACATCTTAATCATCAAAGATTCATTTTTTATTGCAGTAATTACACAATTGAATAATACAATAATTAAGATATATTTTTAAGTTGTTCGGTTTATGTTGTTTGCCGATCGATATTTACTTTAAAAAGTGGCATATATCATATACATTTAAATTGTTTCCATGGAAACGGCAATTGTAGTTTCAGAAATTATTAATTAAAACTTACCTGCATATATTCCGATCAATTGGGTATGCATTAGGCAAAGTATGCTGTGCATGTTAAATTATACTTTATATTCTTTGATTTCTTTGACAAAAAATGTAGAAAAATGTCAATGTCTTACTCGTTACCATGACAACCAACAACTATTTGTTGCTTTTTTACAACATGCTGTGTGTATTCAATACTCATGTACAATTTTATAATTTTCATGATGACGTATAATGTATATATATACGTTTGCAATTGATTTTTATATACCATAACAAATATTCTCACGTATTTATCATGTTGCCATAGCAACCATAATAAAGCGATACTAATTATAAATATGTCGTTTTCCTATATACAATAGTTTGCCCTATAAGATAAAAGTAAATTCATTTAATTCTGAAACAGGGCATATTTCAACCCTTCGTGAACCTAGCCCTTTTTATATAAAAAGTATGAAAATGGTGGTCTAAACCTTACACACATTAATAATCTCTTAACTTCAATAAAAAGTAGCTGGATAAAAAGATATTTAGACTCTAAAAACTGTGGTAAAGAAAACTGTTATGGGACTTGAGATTTGATAAATATGGAAACGAATTTATTTTTAACCAGGTTTTCCGAAGGAAAAAACTGGTTATTAGATTGGCGAATGCGAGCGGGCTGGCTGGCGGGCTGGCTGGCGGGCTGGCGGGCGGGCGGAACAAGCTTGTCCGGGCCATAACTATGTCGTTCATTGTCAGATTTTAAAATCATTTGGCACATTTGTTCACCATCATGGGACGGTGCGTCGCATGAAAGAATCACGTCAATATCTCCAATGTCAAGGTTGCCACGACTAAAAATAGATTAATTTTCAAACAAAATTACAAAGGGGGTTAATTTTGTTTGTTCATTTTTAAAGTTCAGTTTGAATTGTCTCCCTTTATCAGATTTTTTTTCACAATGCAAACCTGGTTTTGTGACAATTTTGTCCCTTGTTGAAAGTGAACTCTGTGAAAAAACTATAACAGACATAAGCGGAGGTAACACTTTTCTTCACGACGTCATAACATCGTGGTCCGCAGCAAATGCAATATACAAATCACAGCATTCACAAAAACGCATCAAAAAGGAAATACTATGGAACAAGTCAATAACCGCCAATGGAAAAACACTATTTTATCGCGATTGGTATGACAGAGGTATAAAATACGTATACCAACTTTTTGACTTTAGAAATAAAACGATGTATAACTTTGAAAACTTTAAATACCTCTACGACATCAATAGCAACGACGTTATGAAATTCAATGCCTTTATCACATCTATCCCAACAAAATATAAAAGTGAAGAAAGCATAAATGACCTCGATATCAATCAACCAGACGACACTTTGTCAAAAGCGCTATAAAAACAAAATGTACTAATAAATTTATATACAATATCCAGTTGCAAAACCAAGGCAATGACATTATTAAAGTCACTATCACGCTCACCAATACATACGGCTACTGTATTATGCTATATAAAAACATTCGACAACAAGTAGTACCATACGATGGTTAATTACAATAGGAAGACCCTAAAAACAAGTAACATTGATGTAAAAACGTTATATTACAAGCATTCAGCAAGTTTTAAGCATCTAAATATCTAAATATCGTTCCACGATGTAATCTACTTTCGCTTTCGAGTCAGGATCGGATTCATTCGGGTTGCGTTCATTTGCATAATTTATACAAGCCATTTTCGCATTCGCTAAGTTCCAGTTACCCAGAATTCATTTTGATTTCACAGAATGATTATTCATGAGAGCTACGTCATGCTTCCGACGCTTACCGTATCCAATCTCGTGTTCGCCCGTAAATGTTCGGATATTTCACGGGAGATATAAATGGAATTATTTGTGGCCACAAAAAAATAAAAACGAGCATTTTGTATCTCGTTAAATCAATTCTACCAGACAACATCTAACGTTGAAATTTTGCATTTTGCTAAAAGAAACATTGATTTTTTTATGGGTTAGCTTTATTTAACGAAATATTCGATATTTTTGAGCGTGATTGTTACTTTAAAAACAAATGGAACACAAATTTTACTGATATAGACTCAACCACGTGGAAAAAAATCTATATCTTACCCCAAATTTCAACTATAGTCATGTCTTTACGCAGCTTTCAATATAAATTTATCATTCGAAGTGTCCCCACAAACACATATCTTTTTAAATGCAAACTTAGCAACAGCACTTTATGTGATGTCTGTCAATCACATATTGAAACAATAGACCACTTATTTTGGGCGTGTCAACACGTTTAAATAATATGAAAAAAGATGGAAACATTTCTTGTCAGTAAAAACATATTAATTAAAATTATTAAGACCAATGCTTTCTTTGGATGCACTGAAAAAAACGACACTCAGATGTATTTAACTTTATTATGATGCTATTAAATCTTTTATATTTAAAATGAAATATAAAAATGCATACCAACTTTTCCTCACTGTATTGAATACCTAAATACGAGAATAAAAATTGAATCTGAGATTGCCCTCGTAAAAAATAAATATGAACAACATCCACAAAATTGGTTCACTTCAGGTGATTCATACCTTCTATAAAACATGAATAATGCTATTCAGACAAATGTTATGGCAAAACAATTTTTACAAATTCCTTCTTAATAGAAAAACAAATACTCAAAACAATTCGATTACAACACACCTTGTTGTAAAATATTTTCTTCACCTTTTATTTTTCTAGATAAAAAAACATTCTGTTTCGTAAAAACAAATAGTTAATTTTATGTTTTGCGATAAATCACAAAGTTTTTTTAAATGACATTGACACTGTTAACATTGTTTAAAATGTATTCACGCATACGCTAAATATTTGACATGTTTAAGTACAAAAAGGTACATTTTTCAAACACTTTCTTATGTATTCCGTTTTTTGGTTATTATCGATGTATACTACATTGTAAAAAATTGTGAGAAATAAATGAGAAAAAAAGGCGCGACACATTTGGGAATCTATGCATAACTACAGACACATGTCAAATATAACCAATGGCGTTGTTCGTTTTCAAAAATCGCATTACTATTATTAACTATTATTTAACACTTTTATCATTATAATTGCACTATTTAACTATGACTACAATGCTTATTTCTGAAGAAATATATTTTAAGTGACGACCGGAAATAATTGTCTACATAATGAACATGTTTTTAGTGATAGAGAGATAAAAATACAACGGATCATGTGGATCAACACGATCGTGTTGACGGGATCGAAGAGTCTTTAAGAGGCAAATAACCTTTATTCTTCATACAATCCTATGATGTTGTTGCTCATTAGTATCGCACCATCAAGACGATACTAATGCGTAGCCACTCAATTAATAAGAGAATGGAAAACTCCCTTTATCTTGAGCTATTCTTATAGGGAGCACATACGTAAACACAATGATAACGTATATGGCGTACCACTTTGGTAAAAAGTCAACAAGACCTACTAGGTAAATAGAGGAATGTACTTCGACGTACAATATGTACGTCGAAGTATAGTTTTTGTGTACTTCGACGTAAAACATTGTACTTCGAGATAAAGTTTTTACCGACTCTTGAGTTTTAGCCAATCAGAAGACGCCTTACTGCATTACTAAATATAAATCTCTTTTCAAGTTTTTTTTAATTGTATGAGAAGATTTAGAAGGCTTCAAAAAATCTTAAACATAAGGAATGACATACAAATAGTATTAATTGTAATTAGTTAATTAAAGAAGAGAGATTATCAGAAGCAATAGTCCTTGAATAATGGACTTACAATCCCTGGATAAGATTTTGCATGCAAATTTTACATGTCAAAGTCAGTTTTATAAACCGCTCAAGATATTCACTTGATCAGCAGTTAATACTATTTATTACTTTATGCGATTTTTCAATAAATACAGTCAAGTAGATACTTATTTTTATTTCTTTGTTGCTGTTTTTCAATTTTTATATTTTTAATCATTTTGTCATCAATTAACAAAAAATAAATAAACATTAATTATGAATAAATATTAAGGAAAAGCGGCTCAAATGACGAGTGTTTTGATTGGCTGTTATAGATACATAGACTTTCGACCCAAATGGTACGTCATATACGTAAGCTCGAATTTCGATTCACCTGACCCTAAATCACTTTATTGGTTGAGTTAAAAGAATTTCGGAGCTGCATCGCTGCTGATATTTATCTTTATTTAGCAGTTTTAGCAGAGTGATGTTTCATGACAAGCTATATAATATATAAATAAATGACCTTACTACCTTTATTAGGAAATAATTATACATGCTTTAGATTAAAAGTTTCGCTACACGGAACGTTAGTTAAAATTGTTTAACTATATGTTGGGTGACTCGAAACTGGAAAATTTTATGGTCATATAAACGGTACTCATCAGGAATATCGAATTATTTTTACATTAATTTTTCACATTTATATAAAATAATAACCATATTCCAAAGGGATAAGAAAATGTTTCGGTATTTCATTTTTATTTAATTTGTTTAATTTACTTCAGTACATACATTTTTATGCATTGCCTGCTAAATATAACAGTATTCCACCGCAAATTCTGCATTTCTGATTCCCTAAAAAGAGTGTGTTATATCTGGTAAAAAAAGTGTCGACCAATCGGGAACAGAAGTACCATTGTCATTGAAATGATCGGTTAAAGAATTGTCCATGAATATTTGGCATCCGACTCTTTAAACATTTGAATTTTCTCAAATACGTTAGTAAACTAAAATGTTACATTTTGTAACATTAATGGATATATTGAACTTTTATTTTGAAAAGAAAGCACGTTCTTGGTTTTATAAATACAATCCACCGATTTTCTGTGAATTTCTGTCTTCGCAATACGAAGTGCTATACCATTTATCGACCAAACAATATCCCGTGTCTGAACATAAACAAAACATATTAAATGAAAAAAGCTAAAGAAGTCTCCTCTCGCGCGTGGCTTTTGTTGTTCTCTGTTATAAAAGTGCCATCTGTTATCAAAGTATCCGCATACCCGGCGTCATCATTTAAAGCAGTATCAGTATAGATTTGGATTAATCATCGCAGCTGTTAATGCAATGCACATTAAATCTAATGCACATAAAAAATGTTAATTTCTATTAATTTTGTGCATATAGAAGACAAAACTTACAAAGAGACGCTTCCTAAATTTAAACAATTATGTTATTGGATACACGATTTTAAATTTACGAATTAGCTTTATTTTTGTTGTTAAACGAAACACATGTAAATCGTGTTACAAAAAATGTCACGTGTTTGTTTTCAGGCGTGCTTAATGCATGCACTTACATTGGAAACACGATTTTGAATTAAGGTATAACTGGTTATTTAAGTATAAAACCAAATGCAAGCCACTCAAGTTGACAGAATTTTCACGCGTTTGATTTCAGGCTGTCCAATCGGAAGATTTAGCTAAAACTGTTGCAAGCGATGTTATTGCTGTCTGGGCCCATGCGACGGTGTTACGGTTGCGTGTGGGGACTGTAAAGATGGATGGACAGGAATAGTGTGTAATGAACGTAAGTGCTCAATTTCTATAATATATAAAAACAAACACAAAAACATAAAACATATGTCTGAAATATGTACTTAACATAAGGTTGCGACGGCATATAACCATTAGGAAAACTGAAGATAGTTTGACCTCTATAGATTCGAACAAAGGTAAAGGTCTTTTTTATTATAGTGTCACCCCTATTGGAAGGGCCGGCCAAATGGCTTATGAGACACTTTTGCGTGTATACCATGTACGTCCCAACTCCTATCACTATGCCAGGCGCCAGGCGGATAGAAGTCGGTAACCATTCATGTTTAACGCTCGCGGCTCACGAGCCGGCCATATCGGAACAAGTCCCATGACAAACATCCATCTTTCGACAAACGCTTCCCATGCGGCTCGAACCTTCGACCTCCCGGCCCTGAGGCGGACGCCTTATCCACTAGGCCACGGCGATCGGTAAACATGTTCAAAGACATTTTTGAACACACATATTATGTACAGTGATTTGGTGATTAGATTGCATTAAAGTATTTAAGCGGATAAATGGAAATGTCATGCACAGTTTTAATTGGTATAAGGTAACACTCTGGATCAGCAGACGATTTATTTCATAAATCAATCTCTGGGTTAATAGTCGCCATCTTTCGAACTACTTTCAAAAGTACAACAACAACAATAACAGTAGAAGACAATTTTTATTGCGAAAAGTTTAAAAATTGAGTACATGTGTCACGGTTGTTGAGTGGAATAGTGTTATTTTCAACTGTGTACGAAGCATGTGAACTGGTAGTGGAATAACCGAATTGTTGGTGGAAATGGAATTTAGAAATATCTAATAATTCATCATTTTTCATGTCACGATCGTGTAGAATTATCATCAGCATCATTTCTGTGGAACATTGCAATATTCAAAATACAAGTGTTTCATAGCTATGGTGCTTTTGTCATAGTTCACTAACCATCGAGACTGAAATGATTCATGCACACAGGTAAAGTAAATAATTGAATTTGTGCAGAATGTTTATTTTTTACAAATTATTATTTAATTTAACCAATTTATTTTAGATAGATTGCACTGAAACTCAAAGTCTAAAGCTTAGTAAGACACCAAAGCCAGTTTTCTGAGAAGAAACAATACTTGTTCAGAGTATAGCAGGCTAATGCGGCCTCTGGTTTATTTATTTGGCCTCTGCCTTTAACCTGGGTCACTTTGATTTCAGGTGTTTAGCCCTCATATCAACAAGGCTTTCTCGACCCTATATGTACTTATTCATATTGCTTAAAGATTTTGAGAACCCTCGCTCAGTTCCAGTGGGGATAAAACAGGGACCTTCTTATAGCTAGATGAATGCATCAAATATGCCAGCAACACTTTATAATCAATAACTTTATAATCGATGATTCTGTTCTTTTAACTACATTACTAATTTACCAAAACAATATGAAACACATTTTTATGCTCCCAAAGGAGGGCATATAGTGATCGCACTGTCCGTCTGTCTATCCGTCACACTTTGCATTTAGGTTTCGAAAAAACGCTCATAACTTCTATGTCGCTTCAGATGTAACATTCATATTTGGTATGCATGTGTATATGGACAAGGCCTTCCCATACACACACAAATTTTGACCCCTTTGACCTTGAACTTAGGGTCGGCGTTTAGGTTTGGAAAAATGCTCATAACTAATATCAAAGCGTTTATCGGGGGCGTATGTCATCCTACGGAGACAGCTCTTGTTTTTGCTACTGTCCTCTGCACAAACCATGAAATATCTGCATATATGCATCCAACCAAATCAGTAAAACTATTTGTCACTTAATTACAGTAAACTTATTGCATGTTAACTTTTCAACAATATATATATATATTTATATTTATATATATATATATATATATATATATATATATATATATATATATATATATATATATATATATAACAAATCTTGAAAAAAACACACATCAAACTTCAAATTGTTTTAGTAAATTATAGGCTTTAATTGGTATTGTGACATTGACAACACTCATGCATGCGACTATACAATTATACAACTATGGAACACATTATTTATGAGAAATTCCAATACATCAACATAACGTCTCAGATTTAAGGCAGATAATCTAGTGCTTTTTTGCTGCCATTTTTACTATTACACATTTTTTCATTTTATGTTATGATGCATTGATCTTGTTTCTAAATTAACCAAGCAATCATGTTAAACTTTTGAAGAAAGATGTTGTCTGAAAAATATTGATAATTTGAAAATATAATCACTACAACGTGAACAAAATTCAGTTGAATACTGTGACCAACGAAGATTTGCCAAAGAGCAATTCAGATCATGATTTAAATTTAATACAAGTAATATGAAAGTCTGCCTATTGGATCCCAGTTATGACTTATTTGTCAAATCTGCACATTAATTTGCCCTTGGCCATGTAGAATTGGGGACTAAATACCATCAAGTCATGTAAAAAGGAGCAGGGTATAGCACGCTGCTATTGATCTCTTGAGCTTTCACATGAATTTTACGGGTAATTTTCATACAACAAATGATATTATATAGTGTAATGATAAAGCATTGTGAGCACAAATTATATCTCTTACTAGTGGTGCAAAAATCAATTAAGTGTCACATTTCAAAGAAAATTTATATAAAAAGGTATTATTAATTGTTAAAACGTTATAAAAGTTATTTCTATTCACTAAAGCATTTAATTACAAGAACAAGTGCATTTTATGTCCATTACAATACATGTAACACTATTGGCATTGTATTTATCTGCATTTGATGTGCATTTAATACACTTAAAAATGCAGACCAGACACACTTCTAACAGAAACAAATGTATTTTTTTCTGCATTTTTCCAGCATTAATACTCTTCAAGTGTATTTTTTATCATCCCAAATACACTTTACCAGGAAAAAGGTATGTTAAAATACATTTTTAGTTTGTTTTAAGTATATTTTCAAATGCATTAAGACACTCTTTTGCAAAAAATGTTGAACAAAAATTCAAAAATATTTAATATACTAAAGTGAAGTAATAATCAAAGCTTTGTATGAGCATCAAAAACAGTGTCAAATTCATACCAGTGCCTATTTAGTAGCAGTAGGCCTTATATGGTCTACTTGTGGTAGAAATAATTCATTTTGTATAATACAACATACATAAATTAAAAAATATAGCTGCCCATACAGTTCAATACAATGTTCAATTAACTACACTATGCAAAGTTGAAATATGACATCAAGCTGGAATAATCTTTTCAATAATGTATAATATGCTGTTTTAATTTATAAGTGAAATAGACACTTGCATATAAAAACTGATTTTAAATCAAAACTAAATGTTTAATTTGATTTTTAGCTCCACTGGCCAAAGATCCTGTGTCCATCGTGCGTCCGTGCATTAACTATTCCTTTAAACATCTTCTCCTAAACTACTGGTCCAATTCTGATGAAATTTCTTAGGAATGTTCCTGGGGTGATCCTCTTTCAAATTTGTTCAACTAATGCCCCTGGGGTCAAATTTGACTCTGCCCCGGGGGTCACAAAATTGAACATTTGCTTATATAAGGCCTATTTTGTGAAACCTTTCAAAATCTCCCGTCCATAACCGTTGGGCCTAGGGCTATCAAATTTGGTATGTAGAGACATCTAATAGTCCTCTACCAAATTTGTTCAAATTATGCCCCTGGGGTCAAATTTGACCCTGCCCCGGGGGTCACAAAATTGAACATATGCTTATATAGGGTATATTTTGTGAAAACTTTACAAATCTTCTCGTCCATAACCATTGGGCCTAGGGCTACCAAATTTGGTATGTAGTGGCATCTTATAGTCCTCTACCAAGTTTTTTCAAATTATGCCCCTGGGATTAAGTTTGATCCTGCCCCGAGGGTTACAAAATTGAACATATGCTTATATAAGGCCTATTTTGCGAAAACTTCAAAAATCTTCTTGTCCATAACCATCCGGCCTAGGGCTATCAAATTTGGTATATAGTGACATCTAATAGTCCTCTACAAAATTTGTTCAAATTTAATCCCTGGGGTCAAATTTGACCCTGCCCCGGGGGTCACAAAATTGAACATATGCTTATATAATGCCTATTTTGTGAAAACTTAAAAAAAAATCTTGTCCATAACCATAAGGCCTAGGGCTACACAATTTGGTATGTAGTGACATTGTATAGTCCTCTACTTAGTTTGTTCAAATTATGCCCCAGGGGTCAAATTTGACCCTGCCCCGGGGGCCACAAAATCAATTATATGCTTATATAGTGCCTATTTTGTGAAAATTTTAAAACTCTTCTTGTCCTTAACCATAAGGCATAGGGCTACCAAATTTGGTATGTAGTGACATGTAATAGTTCTCTACCAAGTTTGTTCAAATTATGCCCCTTGGGTCAAATTTGACCCTGCCCAGGGTCACAAAACTGAACATACGCTTATGGGGCCTATTTCGTGAAAACTTTAAAAATCTTGTTGTCCATAACCATTGGGCCTAGGGCTACCAAATTTGGAATGTAGTGACATCTAATAAACCTCTACCAAATTTGTTCAAATAATGCCTCTGGGGTCAACTTTGACCCTGCCCCAGGAGGTCACAAAACTGAATAAACGCTTATAAAGCGCCTAATTTGTGAAATCTTTAAAAATCTTCTTGTCGAAAACCATTCGGACTATGGCTACCAAATTGGTATGCAATAACATCGTATAGTCCTCTACCAAGTTTGTTCAGATTATGCCCTTTGGGTCAAATTTGATCCTGACCCGCGGGTCACAAAATTGAACATTATATACGCTTATATCTTGCTTATTTTATGAAAACTTTAAAAATATTCTTGTCCTTAACTCTAGGACCTAGAGCTACCACATTTTGTATGAAGTGAGGTATAGTAGTCCTCTACAAAGTTTGCTCAAATTATGCCCCTGGGGTTAAATTTGACCCAGCCCAGAAGGTCACAAAGTGTACATGTGCTTAAATAGGGCCTATATTTAAGTATTTGCACATGCAGAGAAATTTGTTTCAGCCTTTTTTTCAGCAGTGGAGCGATACAGGGCCATCATGGCCCTCTTGTTTAAATACTCAAAAAATGAAACCGTGTTCATGCTTGCAAAATCAAAGCATACACATGTATATAATGTATATATATATATATATATATATATATATATATATATATATATATATATATATATATATATATATATATATATATATATATATATATATATATATATATATATATATATATATATATATTAGTTAAACTTAAATTGATTGACCATCGATAAAAAGATATAATAATATATATATATATATATATACTTGTAAAACTAAAAATTAAATATGTATGTTTCTATTACATCATTTAGGACTTATATTTTCAGACAAAGTAGAGTGAAGCTTAAAACAGTATCCAATTGTAACAGTCAATTTTGGGAAAATCAACCTTATAATTATTTTCTGTGATGGTCAATGTCATAATTGGTATAAAATGTATATTGAACTGGAAGTTTTCTTTATTTTAAATGATAACATTTGCTTGGTCAGCCATAATTGTCACAATCAAGTGGTCTTTTTACACTGTAGTTTTCTCACTGACTATGGGTTTGTTCTGAGAATGAGCCACACAAAGTATCGTTGGGGAGATGAGTTGTCAATTTTATGTTTATCAGTCTATCATAATCCAGTATACCTGTAAAAATTGAATTTGTAACTAATAATCACACAATATACACAATTAAAATTGTATGCATTTAGATTTATTTTGTACTGCACATTAATCATTTTCCAAAAATATGTAGCAACATTATATTATATAATGCTGCAATACTAAAGTAATTTACTAATTAAAGGTCGCTGATGTGTAATGGATGTGGTGTCCACCTAATGATCTGGAGGTCACTGGTTTGATCCCCAGTGTGGAAGCATTCTTAAGAAATCTCCAAGAGACACCCAAGTACTGGTTCTAGGCCCAGGAAACGAACTCAAGAGCATTTCACATACATGTATGTAGTTAGTACTTTAAATTTAATCGAACTTAAAATTGGATAAAAATTAAAAACTGAAACCCTTATTAATACATTTTATTTTGAATCAAGCAAATGTGGAAATTCATTAAAAATAATGAGAAAAATTTAAAAATTCTACTTTAAAGTAATCATGATAATTTAGATTATTTTCAGAATATTTAATGATGATAATGATACAATCTTATATTACCTAAATGATAAAAATAAACATGTAATGTTAATTTATGAAAAACACGTTTTAATTTTATCAATATCATGGTAATTACAACTAGATACAGGCAATTAGATCAGAAACGTGCATTAATTATATAGACCAGTTCACGCGTGACGTCACGCGCACCTGCGTGTTTACATCCGGGCTATATTGGTAGTCAAAAGAAAGATACAATCAATGGGAAGAAATAGAGCTCGGTTAAATTTAAACGATAATATTTAGATTTTATTTTTCAACATGCCAACAAGTTGTTCTACGTTACTGAAACAAATAATATTGAACACAATGAATAAATAGATCAATTCCAAATAAAAAACATTTACAAATTAACCATAATGGTATTTGTCTGGGCAGGGACCTTTACCCTGGTCCGGAAAAACTAACATGCTGACACATTAAATAAACATTTAATTAAATTAAATGCAATAGTTTTCATTTGATTGTTTGCATCAATCTTAAAATCGTTTAAGCCTTTATATCCCGGTGTTTAATTGCCCTTTTTTTCTGCCTAATCCGATTATCTCGTTTTGATCAGATATTGTCCAGACCTAACTAACAACATGGTGTCATAAATCACACTAGGTGGCAGATGACAGTCTGGTCATTAAACGAAATTGATGATGCCACCATGTCTTCATTCTGGTAGTATTAAGTAACTAGGCATTTGGTTGAATAAATTTACCGCCGACATACTTAACAGTTGCTTAAATTAGATATGTTACATATTGTACAAATTTGAAGTCTATAGATTATCGGAAATAGAACACGGTAAAGATACAAGCCCGTTTTATTTATAAAAAATATAGTATTTATGAATTATAGAATGTAAATAAAAAAATATTTAACGTATTTAGCGGGCATCGGTTAATTGTAAATACGTCATTCCGTATGAAGATGTAATGTTACGGCAATGCACGAAATACATCATAAAAACAAGAAATTACGTTTGACATCAATGTGGGTAAATAATAATGAAACAATATGTATATATTATATTATATATGTATATATATTATGTTGTGTGTGTGTGTGTGTTTGTGTGTGTGTGTTAAATGTTAGATAGTTGTCACTCATACTCGATCACTAGTAACGAGTTTACAAAATGCATGAATACACAGTTCAATTTGCATCATGTGAGGTTGTGTTTTTCAGTTGAATGTTAATATTCCTCAAGTCATTCTCTGAACAACACCCATCCAAATTAAAATTACATGTAAATACCGTCACGAACTTCGCTTTTAATAGGGCTTTGTTTATTTTCAATGAAACACTGACACATTCTAGCTATCACAATTTTTTTATTACTCTAGTTTGCGCATGCAATTGATAATTATAATTTTATAATTAGATGTATCATTATTTTTATTGAAGCTTTTCTGCAAATAATTATACGGCTAATGCATAGAGCTTTTTGTTGTGTCGAATTGTCTGTCGTTCAGTCTTCAGACAATCTTAATTACTTTGATGCTATAATGACGCGTTCTTTTAAAATGCAAATAAATGTGTTAATGCATTCTTATGGCACTAAACATTATGTTTTTTAAATATTATTTAGGTGTTGTTTTTTAGTTTCTTTTCGATTTATTGACTAAACAAGTCTCGTCATCCATGCTTTGCGTTAGCTGTAAGCAAAGCTTTTGACTACCAGTGCATTGCGCATGCGCGAAAATCAGGAATCAAAACAATAACAATGAACTGGTCTATTAATGATCAACCCAGACATTTGTAGTGATTTATGGTCACTATTTTGATTAACGTTCTATACATGACCTGTCATAAAAGGTATTTTTAGCCAGTACTACAATAGGCAATGATAGTCTGTATTGCATACATATTCCACCGTCTATTATCGATTCGCTTCCTCAAACTGAACAAATATTTAATGTTTACATCGCGAAACGTAATGCATCTTGTTTCACTTTCGGTTTGGTTGGTTTTGTAAACACCGTAATTTCATCTTAAAAATTGGATGATAAGGTGATTAAATAATAATGGAAAAGTAAACCACTTGGATAATAGGTCAAAATGCAACATAAATGAACGTTAATAGTGCTATTAATATCAAAGTTTCGGTAAAAAGTTTGGCGCTAGTTCAACGCGCATCGTATACAGCCTCATAACAATAGACTGACAACCTTTTGGGTAGTAAAGTAGTAATACAAGGCAATATGGCGACCGTTAGCCACGAGGCCTATCTTACGGAGGAATCCGAGATAGCCGATGTATCACGATTGATAAGGTAATTGCACAGTATAGATCGTACACGTACAAAAACACGCTTGCTTAACTAATACAATGCAACTGAAACAACGTTTTTCCAAATTTCGCAAAACTAGACACTTTTAAAGTGGTTTTTTTTATAGAAAAACGACATACATTTATCCCAGGTTAAACCTTTTTCAAAGAAAATATCTACAAAGATGCTATATAAATACGAAAATCGAGCATTCACATTTGCATAAGAATATGTTTTAAATGGTAACAGCATGCAATTAATACATATTTTTAGCTAGCTGTCCCTCTATATGTCATTGCCTCGACTATACCATCTGCTAGGGCTGCAACGAATCCAAAAAAATTGTTCGGATCCGAATCCGAATCCAAATATGGTTTCTTACAGTTCATCGGATCCGGATTCCTCAGATAAGAGAAAATAAAAATTGTATGTCTAAATTAAAGAAATCATTGTTTTAGAAGTAAAATTTGACTACAAAGCATTAAACATTTATTAACAAAAAACATAAAAAAGTTCTCGTTTAAAATTGTAGCAATGTCAAAACAAAACGAAACCTTAAGGTTTATTCACTTAATAGTTTGCTCGTTAACATACACTTTTCACTGTTCATACAGTTTGATGTTTGTTTTCACAAAAATTAACATATCAACATTGTCCGGGTCCAGGCAAGCCCTAGGAGCACTGACGAGGTCTCTAGCTGAAATAATTCGCGTTCAGAATAAATCTGAACGCTGAAACTCCGGTCTGTTAAAACCATAACGAAAAATAAAAACAATATTATTATGGGAATTACAGTATTTACAAGTGTATATATCTGAAATCTACCTTTTGTTTGACAAATATGAACTTAGATCACAAAAATTACCTGTATAACATTTAAAATCATAGACATGGAGCGATCATTTTCTCAAAGGCAGCCATTTTGGCATTGTTTTTGTTGTTGTTATTTCGTACCATAGCTATTTCGTACCTTTTACTTTTGGGGTATTTTGTTACTGTCGATTCTAATATTTTGAGTTATAATAGTTATAAATCTTTTTTTGCTTCATCTTCTTACTATTTCCAATTTCATTTCTTACTGTTTTGCGCATATTGCACACTTAACTTTTGTGTTCGAACTCAGTTACAAACATAGTTGAATTTAACCTCCAGTTCAAGGGAGATAACATGAACCCTTTACTAAACAAGGATGTATATTGGATGAAACAAACTCGAAATATAGTTCATTAACAGGTAAATTTCGATATATTTTGCTCAATTAATACTATTTAGGCAACGTTCTTTCACAATAGTCACAAATATGTGTGTATTTAAATTCAGGAGTGATGCGACCGAAATTCGTGTCGGAACTCTCGCTATTAAAAAGATAGAGTGGACTATTGACGCCAAGAGTCTGCCAAAGCAAAAATCATCAAAAGACTCTAAGGCGGCAATTTATATTGACTAACGAGGTCTCCTGCTGTGGAGAAGATTATCTCACTGGGCACTGAGGTTCCTAGCACCACAAGATAGCATTTAAACTTAGTATATGACGAAAGATGCTTTCAAGTCATTGTATGATGCAGGAACACAATTTGACAGGTCGCGAAATTATGCAAAGTTTACCTGAATAACCTTTTAGCCACACTGGATCCACTACCGTTGTTTTTAAAACAACTCAGAAAGACAATAAGGATTGAAAACTTACTTATTGCCATTAGGAATTGCATTTGTAATGTGTAAATCCTCCATGATTTCGAATTAGTTTTGCTTCTGGGGCTCATGACGAAATGTCCAATGACACTCTTACAGAATAAAGGCCGAAGGATCTCGAATGATCTGCTATTTGACTGTCACTCGTCAATAAATTTCGACTATTACACGTATGATTTATCTTTTAAACAGAACCAGTATGTATAAAAAACACTACTTGTGAAAACAGCGCTAGGTTACATACAACTATGAAAATAAATATCCGGAACCGAAATTTCCAGGGGTGGATCCGTATCCGCGAATCTGAAGTTGGATCCGATATCATCGGATATTTCGGGTACACGTTGCAGCCCTACCATCTGCTAACATCTTGATGATAAATGTCGCAATAATCAATGCGCATCTTGATGGACGCAACTGCACCGTTGTTATGTCATTGTGTGTTACTGATTAATTACAGTCTTGTCCGGTAATCTAAGGCGTCCCACAGGTTGACATGTTTGTATATTGCACTTTATTTCCTTATATTTACTTTTGTCATTCCTTGCACCGATCGATGTGTTGTTAAAATTTCATTATGAACGGCATTATTTATCAGCAATAGTTATATTTGCTTTCAAAATTCCAAACAAAATCACTTTCTCAATAGTTAGTAAAATACTTACAAATATGCATTATATTCTGACACAGTTGCGTAATCAACTTGATCTTAGTTATACTCAGAGATGGTACGCTTCCAAAGCTTTGAACTTTTACCATAAAATCATGTAAATAGCGAATACTTGTGTAATTGCTCGTCCTACGCAAAGATCGAATCTTTTTATCTACGGGAAGTCTGACATTCAAAAATATATTACAGGTTCAATGTATTTCTTTGATTTTGTTTGTCTCAAAACACTTACTTAAAATTCGCTTATTGAGGTTTTATAAACAAGCATATGATTATCGAGTATCGTCAAAATTTCCAAAGCATCGATACTCTGAGATAAAAGAAGTCTTCCGTGATACTAATATGAACATTCAGGTTACGTATTATATTTAATATTTTAAAACTATAATTTAATTTCATATATATATAGATACAATTTTTATTTTATTAGAAGTATTGCACACCATTCAAGTATATGTTTAACTGAAATAATTCAGAAGTACTTAAGCTTACGAGATGATTGATTTGTTTAAAAATGACGGTTTTGTTATCGTTTTAATATGGTAAGGGACATCTCTTGATTTTATATATGTTTGTTTTTTTACAAACGTCGATCAGAATTAAATAAGCCCAGTATAATATTACAAAATAATGTGATTTACAATTTATATGTAATCATTTGAGTGCATACGAATACCGGACAACATCGTACCTTGCTTGGCATCACTGTCGACACTTTCAGTTTCGCACATCAGATTGTTGTTGGCCTTATTTTCAATATGTACGCAAAGCAAAAAGCCGTAACTTCGCGATTCGTTGGAACAACGGATCACGATTCCATTATACATTTACACGTCATTCGTGTAGTTATATATGCATAAGCATAGTTTTGCCGTTTTTAAACACGTGTTATCAACTTTTTGTTGTTATAACATCCAATGGCATATCCATTCGTTTAAAATATTTAAAAATAAGATATTATTATATGTACGATTTCATTCAATTTACATATGTTTAGATTATATATATTGGCGAATTTGTAAATGTGATGTAAACACATTCTTCCTACAAATAAACAGTTCTAGATAATTCTATTTAAATAATTTGTATTGATTAAAAACAGGCGAAAGTTGTTCTTAACATACAACGTCGCATCATCCTCGCAAAAAACGTTGGCTTTAATGCTTGACTAATCAATTAAATAATCCTGTGGCAGAGGATGTTGAAGTATTCAGTTTTGGTTTAACACTTTTGATAAAATATAACAGACCTTTCCTCTAAATTAAAACTAACCTTGTATGCATCTATATTGATACAGTGTTTGATATTGGTCAGTATTGATCTCCGAAAAGTTCAATGATTGTATTCACGTCCATGCAAAAGGCGTGTATTTGTCTGCATGAGCGCTGATTAGCTGATACGATTATGGAGCAGACTAGGTTGACAGCTTGCATCATGTCAGAAAGAAAGATAGGATTTTATCAAGTGTGGCCAGCGCAAATTTTGAACATTGTTAATGTTTGATATTTGAAAAACATGGTGATTGTTTGTCTTACTTCACAAGCATAATACATGAATGTACTTTCAAATCAATATTACATAACATATGCTTGTTGTAAGACTTCCCAATTGAAAGTTACATCGTAAACAGTTTAAATAAAGTTATTTAATTGTATAGTAAACCAATTGTATTAAACTTATACATGCGTTTGACTTGGTGTTCCAAGATTTTAACTTTTAGACACTAATTTGTTTTTTAAAAAGGTCTCATATAATGATTTTCTCCCTGGGGTCTAGATTAGGTAGGAAGAGGGGGTGGGGTGTACATCATCTGGTGGGGTATAAGGAACATACATTCAAAAGGGAGCTATTATCGGAAAGGGTCGTCTTGAGGGACGCGACATCGGGAAGGGCCAATAACTTAACTGGCATAGAACAATAAGTTTATGAATTCCCCTCAAATATATTTATTTAATTATTAAAATCGCAAACAATACATTGTCTTCTGGGAGTTTCTACAAAAGCTATGATGTCAAACAATACATAACAGAATGTATAGAGGACTGTAAATAGGCGTATACAATTACGAACTTTTTCGTGGGAAATTGTTGCTACGTTTGCAACAATGAATGTATATAATGTTGAAACAAGTTTACTAATTGTTTACGTTAGGAACCATGCGATTCTCTTCCACTATTTTGATGAGTACCTTGACGTTTCAAAAGCATTCATATGGTGTGATATCTTTTGTTTTGTGAATGTGAACAAACATACCGTAATGTACGGAATTGCTTCGAATCAAATAGTACGAAGTTTGCGCAAGTGTTACATTTACTAAATTATCTTAAACATTAATACACCTTTACCTGTCTACTAAATATCAACTCCAGTCCTTATAATGTTTTTCATTTTATTTCTGCTTTCAAGTTAATGATTGTGTTCCTTGCGCTCTTATACTACTACAAACTAGATGCATGCAATATCTACCTCATATACACATACTCATTGTCTCCAATGGTGGCTGTGCAAACGTACTCACCTTTATATGCATGATCGTAGTGTGTTACATTTTAACAAAATACTCTTAACATTATACATTTTTATTAGCGATTTCCAAAATGGGTTGAAGAACATAATTTAAAATAAAATAGTATTAAACAGTATAATTGGAAGCTTTTAAAGTACATTCGTTAGTAAAAATTATAAAATTGGACAACAGTATTCGGTTATAATGCTTGTTTTGTAGAGCGTAAGCTTCCAAATTAAAAATATAAATGTTCTGTTTTGAATTTGTTTATTGTAATGGATTCTTCGTTAGACAAAGGTTCGATATTTACGCGGGAGGTAATGTCGACCTTTCTCATTATCTATCACCCATCCTTTGATAACAACATTTGCCTATTGTTTATACTCTAATGCGGTAGAGATTTGTTAATAAGTAAAAAGCCTCTTTGCACAAAACAAGCACCCATATGACAACTTATTAAAATGTTTTCGCGAGTATTTGTAATGCTTTTACTCGTAAGATATATACCGATGCGCAGTAACTGTATTCCCTAGATTGTTTGATGTTATTCTTGTAATGATGTTTTTGTCAAAATATCCGACGCCATTGATCACATGAGTATTTGATTTACCAAGTATAATGCTACACAAAAGAAGAACAATGCCTTATAATATATAATTTAAAAAAACGTTTTCTTTAAATAAAATAACCAATGAGAGGATAAAATTGAAAAGAGGCATAAAAGTGATCTGCTTAAGACATATATCATACGTTTTTTCTTCATGCAGTCATGGGCGCAGGTAATATTCAAACGCAGGTATTTTTAATGTAGTTTAACTAATGACAAATTATATCATTTTAGTAACAAATTAAGAAACTGAAAATTATATCTTATAAAATCTTAATTAAATGCTTTTTAAGACATTAACTATTCGTATAAATATACATACTGTTATTACTCTAAGTAATGTGCATTATTTCCATTTATATGGTAAAATTACCTGTACCGAGTGAAAATGCAAAAAATAAATTTACCCAAATAATTCAAACTTAATGGTTCACATATTTCTTGTATTCACTGATTGTATAACCGCCAGTTGGTTGTAACACACACTTGTTATATATCACGGGAATAACGCATATATAGTAAAGATTAATTTGGATTAAAATTCAACCGATCAAAACTTTAGAGTAGGTGGTTATCTGTGTTTTCTAATAATAAGAGTCAAACAATTATTAATTTTTCTAAAAAAGAGGGTGTTCAAAAATGTTATGTGTCTTAAAATTAAGAGTAATTATGGTATTTTTGCAAAACTTCGTTTCTGTGCGACCAAATAGTTTTAATTTTCTTAAAACTGAATGTTGGGCCTAAATATTCCATTCCTAACTGTTGATGTATTAAACTTATCAAATGGTCATATAAGAAAACAAGTGCACTTGTTGATCACTATTTACATATTGATATTTTATTCATTTTATATCGATTTTGTCTTCATTTTTGAGTCTAACTCAATCTATCGAAAGTTGTTTGTGTGTTCTTCAGTATTTTACATCTTGCGAAACCTTGACTGATTATAAAGATAGAAGAATATCATGTTCCGTTAACATGTTCAATAGTTTAATTAAATTACTTACTTTGCCTGAAGACTCAAGGATTATGTTAACACAATTTTAATCAACATCAACTGTGCAAATGTATTTATTTGTTTTACATAGCTTTGTTTTGTACATACCTGTCCCGAGTCACTAGGTTTAACTATCTCAAAAACTAACTTTATGTAATAAGTATTAAGGGTCTTTTCTTATTAGACACAACAAGTTAAGGCATGATATGTTAAGAGCCTATGGTGTACATAATACATAGGCTATGTAAACATATAAAATCTTGTCAACTCGGATACTTTAAGTTGTGATTGTAGAAAGCTTCAGTGAAGACCCCCTCAGAATTGCATACGAGATGGATTGGTTTAAGGTCAATGTCATTGACAATAAATATTGAATTCCGCTTAATATTAAATAACAATATGCTTTGTAAAAGTCTTAATACATTCATACATAAATAAGGGATCAAGCTCTCGTTCGCCATTGTTGTTGAGTCATTTTCAAAAATATTGAACATTTGGCTGATAAGATTAGCCAAATTGCAAACAAATCTCATTTAACATCTAAACTTATTGCGTGTAAAATTCGTTTTGCTGAGTGAACCGTTTAGAATTCCTACTTTGTAATCAAGTATATGTTTATGTCATCGAGCTTAGGTTGACATTCTGGATTTATTAATTTAAAATCATGTTAAAGCAAATCAGTGATGTTATGTTTCCCATTTGTTGCAGGACAATTGGGCTGGGGCCCTGATGCGAGATCTCTTTAAAGATCCTTATTCGATCCGTTCCGAATCCAATTTTATCTATATGTTCACTTCATATTAAAGCGATCCTGCATATAATGTTGATATACTGTCGGTTTCCCTTTACATATATAGGCAATTAGGCATTTTAGAAGACTCAATTCAATTATTGGTTGGTTTTATATTAGTTTATCTTCAACATGTCTACTTTATATACCGACAGATTGACTTTAAACAACGTGACATCGAGTTGACATCAACTTAACTATCTATGAGTTTCTTTCATTCTTAAATGCGCAAATATTAGTTTTTGCGTATCAGTGCAAACTGATTATTGAAAGGACTGAATGTCAACTTGCTAATTGAAAAAGAAAATTTAAAGAATATTTGTATAGCATTTTCCTGAAATATTTGGTCATATTTTGCATGAATAACTGTTTCTTAAAAAAAGATTATAATTATATTCATTATTATACTGCATTTCATATCAATTAACAAAGCTTTAGGTAACTTGAACATAAATAATATGTGTTCGAATATAAGTACTAGTAAATTATTAATCAATTAAATACTTCTAGTATCTCTACAGACACAAAATAAAATTATCCCCGAGAGTATTCAATTTGTCATTTGATTTCAAAGTATATTTTTGTTTTCCTACTTTATTATGCGATCTTGCACTTGCACTTGAAGTTCCCTTATTGCACTTTCTGACGAGGAAAGCCCATTGATTTTTTGCACGCTGTTGCATGAGCTGATACATTTGGTCATTTATCAACAGCTACACAAAATCAAAACATCTTCACAGTTTACTAAAGCAAAAGATGTTGGAAAATAAGTTTTTGACAGCTTTCGCACTTGATAATTCTAATTCTGATGTCATTAATAATAGTGCTCATCTAAGAAATACACGATACTTTGAACGCCTTCCAGTTATAACTAGTGTTTTGCAATCAAATAATGGCTTATCGTAATGTAGATGCACAATAAAATCAATTCTATGTTTTGTTTAACGCTGTGTTTGAAAATAAGGTTGCAGCCCGATGTATTGGATAAAAGCAGAAACGCACGTTTCCTACCGCTTTACTATTTACAATTGTCAAATTCAAGACAAACACAATTTTTGAGAATTAAACCTATAGTGCTGGGTTGATTGAAAGACCTGAGCATTTGTAAGAAATTTATATTAATATTGTCATACACCAAAACTGTACCGCAAGATGACGTTTGAATGAACCGCGATATACCGATATGGAGATACCACCGCATTGATATCTGCCTGATATAACGTTGCCTGATCTATTTTTGATATCATGGTCAACAGGAAGTTTTTTATCAGTCCAGGTTTGGAGTTACGAGGGATTTGCAATAAAATCAACAATTTCTATCAACACGAATCAGGTCCAACAAAGCAAACAATTTGATACCGGTCAGTGGTTCGAGTCCTGCTGAGGGTTGCATTTTATCGTTTTTTAAATGTCATTCTTGATTTTTTACTGGAGCTTTTTAGATGCAATGTTTACATTGATCGATATAAAGCATTAAATTACAAATTTCAAAACATGCCAAAATCTGTGAAAAGGCCCCTTTGAACATAATTTTTAATAATATTATTCAATTCGAAAATGGTATGCTATTTAAAGCTTGTTTGGTTTATTACACAGCAGACACCTTTAATTTATGTTTTGAAATTGAGCAATTTAGGGTTTCAGCAGTCTTGTAAATGCATATAAACAGACCTATCAAACTGATTTTAAGTTTTTATTTTTCGGTAGGTTTTGCGCTTGGGCTGACAAAAAGTCCTTATGTCATTGAACCATACCCCTATCTTAGAATTTTTTTTAGTCTCACCAAAAACAAGTGTAATAAATAGTTTCACATTGATATGTTTTGGTAAAATTTCATAGATTCCAATGTTCGACAAATTGAATGTGTTTGCACGTTGTCAATCAGGTCTCATAAGCGGAGAATTTCCATGAGCTGCGAACATGTGTGTTTCACCATTAAGGCGTTCATACAGTCATATAACATATATAAGAAAGTTCATGGATTACCATATTTTTATTGGCAAAATAACTCCTTTCAACAAAGCTTTACATGAATTAAAGAAGAATGTGCATACTATTCAAACAAGCAAAATAAAACTCATGAATAAAAATGAGAACGTTTATTATTTTTGTGAATCAAAAACGAATTTCTGCATAACAGTCAAACAAGCAAAATAACAAATAAAGTAAAAATGTGTCATTGTTCTTATTAGTATCGGAACTACTTCAAAATAAGAACTGGGAACAATTCCATCTAAAACAAAGTAAACTTTGGGCGTCGTATATAAAACAAATATAATCAGTCGCATAACTTCCTACCAGATAAAAGTGTGTTCGCATCATGTACTTACGACTATCCATCGCACGCGATTGCAAAATACACACGACCAAGAAATACCCTCTAAATTGGAATTTCGAAACAAACATGACCTGCATCTTCACTGACATAATAAGCTACCCGCCTTAAGATCATTGTCATTACAATTCTTTTTACAACAGTGAAGTCAATGTATTACATCACAGTATAACATATGTGATGCTAAGATTACATAATAAATGTAAATAGCGGAGAGTGAAAGACTTATTCGTCGTCAGAGGCAAATTAGTACTTGGCTTGAATATTCTAATGAGTGAATGAGCAAGGTCATAATGGACGATTTAAATGTGTGCATATTTGTAATGATGAACTGAAATGAGATGCATGTGTAATTATTTCTGTAAAGTCATATTAACTTCATGTGTTGCATAAAGATATGATGGCCTTCATTTTCATATTTATTAATAAGCGACCCAACACGAGAGCAGTACGTCCGGTAGTAGGTCTTTTCCCCATGCTTCTCCATTTCTAATGCTCAGTGCACCCGTTTGGTCATCGAAGCTTAACATGTCTCATGCGTTTGCTTTATGGAATACAGTTTTAAAGGGCCTTTGAACAGATTTTGGCATGTATTGAAGTTTGTCATTAAATGCTTTATATTGATAAATGTAGACATTTGGTCAAAACATCTCCTGTGAAAAAAACATAATACAATTAAAGAATTTTAAAAAAAGTAACCCTCAACGAGGCTCGAACCACTGACCCCTGGAGCCATGGAGCAAAAGTTTACTGCTCTATCCACTAGACCCTCCGCTCTCATACAATAAAAAAATACAACGACAACAACAGAATTCTCCAAATTAATCAATCGTTTCGCGTTACAACGCTTTATAATTTTCAGGTTTTTAAATCGTCAGAAGATGCACATAATGGATATTTCAGACCAATAGTATTACTGATTCCTCACAAGAATCATTATTTCAAGGAAAATTTGCCAATCTGAAACAATTATTTACCAAAGCGTGAAAAGTCCCCTTTAGGTCCATGCCCATTGTTCAAAAGACATTATATAAGTGGTTTACAATATCGCAGTTTTGAAGTAGGGTTTCAATCGGTTTAATAAAAGTCACACATATATTGTTTAATTTGTCCGCCGTCGTACTGTGGTTGCCAAGACAAATTTGTACTTGTTCAATTACGGTTGATACTTTGTATCCTTTTGGAAGTAAAGTTATGATAATTTGTTTTTGAATTTCTGTTAAATTTCCATTATCATTAAAATAATTTAGTGAATTTCCTAGGTTTTTCTTTTTATCTCTCCAAAATATTTTATAGAAATCCGCAGTTATACCATCGGAACCCGGACTTCTGTTGTTATTCATATCTTTTAAGGCTGCTCCACATTCGTATTCTTTAAAGTGCTAAATATTATCCGCATTATTTATTCTATTTACATTGCTGTTAAAATATGTCAAATGGCTGCTCTCCTCAATATAATTATCTTTTTAATACAATTTTTTATAAAAATATTTTATATGGTGTATGCGTTTCTCAGGATTTTCTTCTTTTTTGATTTTTTCAATTTTTATTTGTTTTATTGTTTTCTTTTCAGAATTATATTTTTCCAAATAATTGAAATATTTTGTGTGTGTTTTCGGATCCCTCAATCCATTCAGCTTTACTCCTTAACATATAACTTTTAATTGTATCATTATTAAATTCATGTAATAATTGTTTTTCATTATTAAATTGTTCTAAAAGTAAATGTTCGTTTGAATATGATATTATCTAATTTTCAATGTTTATAATATTTTGAAGTTGCTCATTTTCTTGTTGTTTTTTTAAATTTTATTTTTATGGCTTGAATATTTGATGCTTTCATCCCTTATTCTTCCTTTAATTAATTCCCATAGGGTGTTTGGGTTAGCTTCTTGATTAAACTCAACAACTTAATTTATTTCATTTTTGACTAAGATTCAGTATCTAGTAATAACAAATTGTTTAATTTTAAATACCCGGCACTGCTTTCTTGCTTGTTAGTATTTAATATCAGTTTAACAATAGAATGATAGGAGCGATAACAGGGGTGTATTAAGCAGTCTGATGCGGAATGTAAGATATTGTTTGAGATTAAAAATAATCTAGTCTGCACGAAATTGGTGGGTGAGTGATGGAACGCCATGTATAAACCTTTTCAGTTGGATTATTTGTTCTGAATATATCACTCAGATCATTTACTATGATATTATTTATTTTATTTGATGTGTTATGGTTAGAATCATCCCTTCCATTTAATTTGTCGCAGCTATAGTCTAAAACGGCATTAAAGTCACCTCCAATTATTTATGTTTCGTCTTCGTAGTCTTTAATAGTATTCTCTAATGTGTAATTGACGTCATTATAATTTGGTGCATATAGATTAATCAAAATTACGTTGCAATCTGATATATGTAGTTTCATTGCATTCTTCCAACTATGATTTCTTTATATTCACTTATGTCAAAATTACATGATTTATTTATAAGAATTCCGACGCCATTGCTATTGGAGCTATCGTCACTTAAAAAATATTGCCCTGTCCAAGAAGCTACCAAATTTGTATTATCAGTATGAGCATTATAGTGATTTTTTTGTAATAAAACAACAGCGAGTGACTTTTGATTTAGCCAGCTTAATACTTCATCACGCTTCGCTTATTTTTAGTCAAAACCCTTGATATTAAATGTAACAATGTGTATATTAAGTATAATTTATAAGAATTATCACATTGCACTGCTTAGAATGTGTCTTCTTATATTTTTTGAATGCTTTATAATATGTATCGTTATATTGTAGTGTATGTTTGTGTTTTATTACAAAGCTTTCTTACTTTTAACATTTTTTTAGATTTGATTTGGAAATACTTGCGTTCTGCTTAATGCGGATTTAACGTTTATTACCTTTTATTTTTCAATATATTTTGCGTTTTGTTCATGTTAACGGATGTGCGTGTCTGGGTGCGTGTGTGTGCGTGTATGTGCGGCGTGTGTGCGGCGTGTGTGCATGTGTGTTGGGCAGATCGCATCAAAGTACTAATTAACATCTTACAGGTGGACACAATTTTACAGCATAGACAATTTTACAAAATACATCGTAACTAAGCTGTGCGCTTTGTTGAACTATCTAAGATGTAATACAATTTTGTAATATACATACTTTTGCTACATACATCTTAATTGAGCTTCACACTATAAAGATTTCCCGTTGCATTGAAAGGTATTTAATATGGTTTTTCTCATAAAAAAATAACGAATAAGTATTTTCTTGTAAATAGCAAGGCTGTGGTACAAAAGAACATATTATTATTAAAACAAAAAAAACTATTCAAGCACATTTGTTACATATAACCTTGCACAATTATACAAAATACATGTGTTTTTGTATAGTAAGTATGGTAGTAGATACAACCACGTATCTTGTTTGCAGTTACAGTCCACGGGTTCGTTATTTACATTTGAAGAATGAAAGTAGTTCAACTAATAAATTTAATCATACGTATTGTAATCTCATTTCGTTATCTAGATATAAGGAACTTTGACAAGCAGTCAGTAATCTCATTTGGTAATATACACGAACGAAAGCTATACAACAAGATTAACAAGCATATGTATGTACAAATAACACACAGCAGTTTTGGTAATATACACAAAAAACGGCTATGCATAAAGATTCACAAGCATATGTATGTACAAAAAAGACACAGCAATTTTAGTAATATGCACAGAAGACAGCTACACAAAAAGATTACCACACATCATGTACAAAAACACCCAGCAGCTTTACAATAAAGCATCATTAGCAATGGCAACATGTTTATATATAATACATTTGTTTCATTTTATTTGTACGTAAAACATGCCAATTTTCCAACGAGAAATGTTAATGATTTTTTATTTTTATACACTATTAAAGTAGTGAACTGTTGAACTTAAATATCGTTCGCGACTAGAGTATACTCGTAAATGTATTTGCAAGCAAGCAATATCTAGTAAATACCACTACAGCCCGTGTGTAGAGGCTTAAATTGTCGAAAGCAAAAGTATCAAGCTTCTCACTAGGCTTTTGGTACATTTAAAACATATTATGGAGTTATACTACTCGAATGTTATTTTAATAGAGTATTTGTGTATAAATTATTATTTTACTTTTACATATACTTAAAGCTTGTTTTTAACATTCATACAATAAACATAGAAGTGGTTTTACTGTAGTAACATTTCAATAGATATTCAAGTAGTGTACGGATTAATTTTAATCCGCTTTACAATTTCTTGCTTATTGTGTGGTTTGTCCATGCACAATAACGGTTTACATTTTATACAGATCGGTATTTATTTGTGATTGGTTAAGAATGTTGCACAAGCATTTTGTGAATGTATACCGCACATGAATTTTCACGTGCATAGAGTATATTTGTGTATGTATACTGTTTAAAAAAGCAGTATACTCTTTTGTCTTCCTGTCTGCGGTTTGGCCATGGCAAGTCTAGCCATTCCTGGTAATCGTCCTGT
The DNA here is from genome assembly GCF_020536995.1 of Dreissena polymorpha. Classification (NCBI taxonomy): domain Eukaryota; kingdom Metazoa; phylum Mollusca; class Bivalvia; order Myida; family Dreissenidae; genus Dreissena; species Dreissena polymorpha. The sequence goes on along the minus strand of NC_068367.1, from coordinate 73,839,837 downwards.
TTCACAGTATGTACATGTCCCATTTGATCCCGGTATTTGATTACCCCATTTCTGGTCCAGGCATCTTTCACCTCGTCCATCATTTTCTTCTTGACGCACATTTAGACTTGTAAATTTATTTTCTTCAGGTCTTCGGTCACGTAAACGTTCAAATTTTTCAGCAGTTTTCTGTTTCGTATGATTTGGTCTTTTGTGAATCTGGAGACAAACTTCTCAATAATGTCGCGATTTTTGTTTCCTTTATTTGGTATTCTATGTACGATATCAAAGTCATTCATTGAGATCTCTGCTATTTATTTTCCATTCGAAAAAGAGTATCACTTTTGTCGCTGTTTCTGTTGCTGGATCATTTGGGTCTGGATCCGGTATTCCTTTAATCTTAATATTGTTCCGCCTGCTATTTTGCTCAGCATCATTTTCACCATGTTTCCGCATTTCCCTCTCTCTTTGTGCTTTGCGAACAACTAAGTCGCTTTCTTGTTTTATGTCTGTAATGCTATTTTCGAATTTTTCTGCTCGATGCTTTGAGTTTATCATTTTCCATATTTCATTCGAATAGTTTACCTTCTATAACTTCTATTCTGTTAACCATTGACTTTAAAAGCTCTTCTTTCGTTTCTTATAAGAGGTCCTTGATTGTTTCTCTAATTGCTCCGTCACCTTTTTTAATAGTACCTTCTAACCTGGTGTCGATTTTCTTCATCGCAGATTCTACTTGTTCTAGTTTGCTGTTCATTTGTTTCATCTGTTTTATGACTTCAGTCAGTTCATCATCAATGACTTTTGGTTCGATATCTTTTTCATTAATCGGATCATCGATGTTTTTTTATTTCTTCTTCTGTTGTTTTCTACTGTTTTATTGGGCGTCGCTTGTTCTGCTATGCTGGTTTTTAGTTCACTTGTGCTTGACAGCGCTTCGCTTCTTTTTCTTGTACTTTCTATTTCGTTGTCTTGTTCGTTCTTTACCTTTGTTATCGTCTTTGAAATAGTCTTGTCACTATTCATTTTTGCTACCTTATTGTTTTTGCATAGTATACTTTCGGGCATACACGTCGAGGACTGTATTTTTTAAACGCAGTTTTCTATATAAATTCTATGTTTTTATATTAAGCATCATTTAGTATCATCTATTATAAAGTCACAGCATACCTTTTAGTCAAAAGTATTTCCAACATCCACTTAATTGTATCACTTTATATTATTTTAAGCTCAACTATATATATATATTCATGAAAAAGTATAAAGAACCTTTAAAATTATCACAGAATCCACCATTTTCAGCAATATTCCTAGTATATTTGTTGCCATTTCAACCAGAATTCTTTACGTAGGCACAAAATGAAATAACGTGCATTAATCTCCATAGTGTCATTTGTCCGTGTTTCAAGTTTCATAGAAAAATATGAAGAACTTTCAAATTTATCGCAGGAATCAGAAAAGTGTGACAGACTGACTGACTGACTGACTGACTGACTGACTGATAGACAGAGCGCAAACCATGTTTCCCCTCCGGTTTCACCGGTAGGGCACACAAATAAAGCCTCGCCATGCAAGAAGTATATGATCCGAATTTAAGTATTCGAAATGTCGCCAAGGTTCCTCAAGTACACTGGAGTGTTTTATTGAATTGCATCTATATTTTTTTATTTTTTAAATACATGTACTCTCGATGGTAAACCAGCCCTATGCCGACGTTTGCTCAACAGGTTCCTTTTCCGTTTTCAATCGCAAAAAAACATTTTACAATATGTAATCGGAATATTTTGCAATACATCTCTCTCTCCCTCTCTCCATCTCTCTCTCTCTCTCTCTCTCTCTCTCTCTCTCTCTCTCTCTCTCTCTCTCTCTCTCTCCTCTCTCTCTCTCTCTCTCTCTCTCTCTCTCCCCCTCTCTCGCTTTCTCTCTTTACCTCCTTTTCTCTCTCCGTCTCTCTCTATATATCCCTCTCTCTATATTTCAATAGCTATATAGGTATAAGATGTCTCCGCTCTCTGTATATTTTATCTTCGCCTCTCTCTCCGTCTTCATCTCTCTATACCTCTCCTATAATAGGTATACTCTCCCGCTCTTTCCCCCTTCTGTCTTTCTCTCCTTCTCCCTCTCTCTCTCTTTCTCTCTCTCTCTATCTCACTCTCTCTCTCTCTCCGTTTATCTCCGTTTCTCTCACTCTCTCTCTTCTTCTCTCCATCTCTCCATCTCTCCCTCTCTCTTTCTAGCTCTCTCTCTCTCTCTCTCTCTCTCTCTCTCTCTCTCTCTCTCTCTCTCTCTCTCTCTCTCTCTTAATAATGAATTATATTTAATGAGCAAAATAACAGGACAAGCAACATGTCAATCTGATAAAGGGTTTGGAAACATACAGACGCTCTTCCGGTGGACCTATTTTGAAAGCATGTACAACTTGGTGACCTTTGTAAATATTTTGTTTGAAACGAACTCGGTCGTGCGAAATAGTTCTTATTTAAGCATTTCAACGCAGTCACATGAATAGTGTAAAAGCATATTCAATAATACTATACATTTATTGACGCGTTCGGCCTTTACTTATAAGCTCTGACAGCTTCCTTTTGTAGGAAATTTTGTATTGTTTTGTAAATCAGAATAAGTTCTTTTGTTACACAATGAACACATGTGTATATTCGTTTGCATGCAGTACCAGTCCAAGAAGTTCTCTGCCGATGTGCCAGGAAAAGCAATTTCAAGGTCATCACGTAAGGCTGTACATAAGATACGTGAATTTTAAAGCATCCCTCGGTCCGCTTCAGTAATGATCTCCAACCAGATATTGTTCCCAAGGCCTGCTTTAGCACAACAAATGGGCATTTGTCTATACGTTAACCAACCGCATGTTTGACATGCGTACCAGGACTCCATACTCCCAGGATCGGACCAAGAATTATTGTGATAATCTTGAGTGATTTGCAAAATTATTGACGATCATCCTATGAATGTGTTGTGATACCAGTATTGTATCAGGCATTTGATCTTAGAAAATCAAGAATAACTTAACGCACAAAACTTAAGTATTACGAAGTCGTACTCAGCTTAAGTTAGGTATTGCTGTCTTAATTTGTTTCTCATTATTGTATCTTTCCTTAGTTGCTAGGCAACAATGCAATATTATTCAATAACAACACAGGCGATAAGCAACTTTGTAGACACATGTTATGTTTCATATTATAAATCAACAGACTAGTATGTTTTTTTAACAGATGTAACAATGTAATTTACAGCCCATAATTGTTTGTTAAAAAGGCGTCCAGATTGCCATGAAGAGCGCCCCGCTGAGGTTGAAGGTGAGCGCTAGGCGGCTGTTTATCTTTGTGGCGTTATTCTGCGAATGTTGATCCGGAAGCGGCGAAAGTACATGAACGCCTGCAAGTGGAGAAGCCTGCACAAGATGAAGCAGGCGGGAACCGCGTACGCTAGCACGAATATGCATACGGTGATTGCTAAGAGCTGTTCGTTGTACGATTATATTTTTTCTTTTCAATCTCTTCGTAAATAGACAGGCGAGGGATACATAAAACGGTCGCAGCGGTCCATGAAATTGCGATAAATTTCAAGCCGTGCTTCTTTTGCCATTGCTTTGCAGTCGCGCAGACTAGCCTGCACAGACGGTCTGCGTTCAGAAAACAGAGCAGGCGACATTTCTGGTTGTCCATGCATTCACCGGATGCCAGAGGTTCGCCACATAAAATGTGTTTGAAATGAGGCAGACTAAAATGTCGCAGACACATATGTTGACGATGGCCACGAGAGACAGAGTGGAGAGCCGGAAGCGACGGCAGAAGATGAAGGTGGTTACGATGTTGAACACGGACAAGAAAGTGGAGAAGATCGGAGACAATACGGGAAACAATACAATGTACGCCAGTTACGACGGGTTGGAATACGCAATACTGTGACATACCAAAAAAAGAAAAAGTATTGCATAATGCATGCTTCTAAAGAAGAATAAAATGTTATTAAAATTGCCTGTTTATAGGACCTGTACAGTTTGAAGACTCAGGCTCCTTTTAATACGACAATCGATGTGCATTTCTTGTTTAAGAGGTAATTATGAGGTCCAATATACTTGCATTGGGTAACATATTCATTGTATAGCCTTTGTGTTGATGTTTTTACTATTTAAACAAAATTGTATTAAGTTATTAACAGTTCTTTTATTGATTATAAGTCATTCAAATTTTGACATTGTACATAACATAAGAGAGCTCTCTTAATGAAGGTTTTAAACTGCTTTTGCGATATTGTTGTAACCAATAGGTTTTATATGTTTTGCTAAACTTAGCAGATTTTCATAAAATTCAAAAGTCAGACCTTCTACACGGCGATCATATTGACAAAGTGTACAGCGTATTTGTTAAATAATAATGTCTTTCAATTATGCCACTTCACTAGGGATGCAAGAGGTTAACCGGTTAACGTACCGAAACAAACAGTTAACTGGTTACATTTTCGGGAAAAAGTTAGCCATGCTTTTTTTAGAAAAAATCGTAATTCGTACGAAATTACGGTTTGCGTGCGACATACTGCCAACTTGCGCTGGCAACTAATTATAGTTAACAAAATGCAGTCAAGAATTAGAAAATAAACTATCAAAAAAGAGAAACAATACATGAAACAACGAGTAGTCATTGAACGAATTAAATACTATATATATATATGGGATGGCAACGGTTACTCGGTAAACCGGTTATCCGTTTCTAAAGGAGGTTAACCGACTACAAAATTAATATTCGGTTACTCTTGCAGAGTACGCAATAAATGCTCAAATCGTTATTATTGTTTTACTTTATTTCACGGTATTGGTTTATACGCTTATCTGATCGCAAGTTATCGGCAATTACCATCCGTGATGCCCCCATGTGGATCAAAATCGATTAGAGTTGTAAACCATCGGGGTGCAGCGGATTGACGCTTCATTTATTATTACATGAAAACAGATTTAGAGAGAGCGAAAGCAATACAATAAAGTTGTTTTTTAACAAGCATCATATAGTGTCTAATTAAGATAAACACACTTCATTTATTATTTATTTTACGTAAAACACGCTTTCATTTATTATTCCTTGATCAACGACACGTTTCATGTAGTATGCCATTAGCAAACGGACTAGCGCTGAATTTCAAATACCACGCTTTTAAGAATGTTAACGCGTTTCAAAACAAGAAACCCTGTTGGGAAAACTTAAATGTTCGAGCCAGTGATTTTATAATAAAGAATGCATACATTTTATGTTATGTGACTTGTAAAAACATGACTTATTCTCTTTTCATGTAAGGCAATACGTGCATTCAAAAGTAATCGTTCCCCTAACAATTCTAATTGAACGAAGTCATATGAAAATGGGCCCTATGCTATATGCGCCAGCGTTGCTCCAGAGCAGCCTGCGCAGTCACGCAGGGACTCGTGGTCTCACCATCATCATCATTATATTTACCAGTACCAGAATCAGCAGCAGTACCAGCATCAGTGGCATGTCACTGCATTTCAGTATTATAATAATCACAATTGCATCATACCCCTGTGATCAATATCATACTATTGTGTAATCTAAAAAGGGACGTGTTCGCAGATGTTAACATTATTTGAAGAGTGTCATTAAAGCCTTTAATAGCTAGATTTGAACATCGGTGCTACATAGCTCCGGTATAAAAACAAAGGCACAATTAATGAACGAAAATCAAAGAAAAGTATCTGCTTAACGAGAATCTAGTTTTTGTTGAAATTTCATCCCTGATTAGCCTTTGCGTACTGCACAGGCTAATCTTGGACGACACTGTACGCATATGCCTGGTTTTCTCACAACGCACAAGTAATTAGGTTGCAAGACAGTTAACACGACAGAGTATATTTGCATATACATGTTATTGTTTATAAACGTCAAAGACCTATAAAATACATATGTTATAGGTCTTTGTAAACGTATACGTTTTTCGGATGTTTTTTATTTATTTATATGGTACAAAGACAGTCGGTTAACCGGTTAACCGCTCGAATATCGAAATATATATATATATATATATATATATATATATATATATATATATATATATATATATATATATATATATATATATATATATATATATATATATATATATATATATATATATATATATATATATATATATATATACAAAGCAGATCTTGAGGCGAGTCTTTCGGCTAACGCAGATATTTACTGAAACAATTCGCCGCACACTTGGAGTTCTTATATACGTACATAGACACATTTTGGAAGAGTCCTCGCCGAGTACAGTAGTATTTAAAGCCAATCAGACACGGTTTCACCCACCTTTTGTCGATAAACAAAAACCAAAAACTTGTGTACACAGTTTCATAGAGAATAAAAGGTCACTTCCTGATTTTTTTTTGTAATATTGCAGGCAAAGCTAAGAATATTATTGTAGAGGCCAAGAACTAAACCCAAACTGCCACCTAGCATTTCAAGGGCAAGCCTATATGAAAACTCCGATGAATAACCTTTTTCACACTGTAAATATAAACTCAACTAAATTGTTACTTTTTATTAAAGGACCTTATAACATAAAATTAAAAAAAATGATTCTGGCATATAACGTCTCGACTCCAAGCAGCACGGACCACCTGCGAACATGGCAAGCCCAAACAAACTGCAAATAACTAACAGCACAAATAAATTGTATATGCGTGCTGACTCCGGGTGACGGCCATCACCACTCTCAACAAATTCATTTTCCCCCAAAAAATGTGCCAGGTAAAAAGCGTCCATCCGGCACTGATTGCCAAGGAACTGTTAACGTCAAGCGACTGTCGACGAACCCGAGCTGTACAAACGTCCCCTTGTAATATATAATCCTACACTTAATACTGGTATTGGTATTGGTGATAAAGAAGTATTCGATGTATTAAAAGACTGCCATATCATCATAACATTAAAGTTATAAAGGTAGTGCCTTTGATCCGAAAACATAAAACAAACATTAAACATTTGTATTGAAGGGGTGTAGCCCACTGTCAAAATACAAATCATAACAGTTGACAATGTAACACCGGCATCATGACATATTCATGTTTTAAATGTAAAGAATGTTGTATTATATATTTTTGATGTGTTAAGATTGTCAAATATACACTCCAAAATAGTAGCACGAGTGCAAAAAGCGCTCACTTGAAACCCAAAGAAATTACTAAATTCATCCAATCGAGTAGCATTCACAATGTTTCATTAATGGCATACAAGCCAACCATGTAAACCCTCGTTAGGTCATGTTTTACAACGGACTGAAGCCGATTTCGAACTCGGCCAGGTATTTAAATTACCTTTTTGGACTCGGCTGCAAAAAATTGAAAACTGTTCTGTGCAAGTTTCATGAACATGTGGCCTCTAGACTGTTCATATTAAAGTTGACATAGAGACAGTATTTTTTCCTCACATAACCTATATTCAAACTTGGCCGAGGTATCATTGTGACCCATTGTCGAAACCAAGTGAATCAAAAAGCTGTCACAGACTGTGTATCACACGTCAAGGGTGCATTGTTTTCGAAACGGTACAGTAACAATTTACATTTTTAAGAACATAAAACACAATCGAACTCCAATCAAAAGTCCATTGCATAATGTTGTTTTAACAATGAAAAATAACTCATTACACAATAACGCGAACGTGAAACCGTGATACAATACGCGCTGCAGCTCCTTGAAATAATAATTATGTCAATGTTTAAATAAAATGGCATGCAAAATATTGGGTCAAATGCGCACAAAAGAGTTGCATATGTAATTTTAAAAATGGGCAATCGCTCCTTTAAAACAACACAATTGTAAAACCTAGGCAATATGCCTTGAAGCACTTAAAGATAGTTATTCTGTTAAAGTTCGGCAACAAAAAGCACACACAATGTTGCGCACAGAAAACTGTACATATAATCTAAAACAAAGGACAACTACTCCTTAAACATACCACAATTGTGAAACCTTGACAATATGCGCTGTAGCACATGAAGATGATGGTATAAAAGCAATTGGTAAAAATCTCATAAAAAAATAGGAGATTCACAAAGAATTTAAACAAACATCAATATCTGCATAAAAAATAAGCAATCGCAAAACTTTGACAATATCAACTGTATCAATAGGGGATCTTTATTCTGCAAATGTTTGAACAAAGTTGCACGCATAATATAGGAGGATTTGTGCACACAGGCCTGTATATGTAAGTCTAAATAAAATGAAATAACGAACGAAATTGCATATAAGTATTATGTAAAAGTTTGAAAAAATTTCATGCAAAGAGTAGTTTGAGTGGAGCAAAAAATGTCCTAAAATTTAAAAAGCAAGTAAATAACTATTTGACAATATTAACTGAAGCACTACATGTAGCAGTTTCAATGGAGATTATTTTTAGTTTCACATGTTTCCCTAGGACAGGGCTACATTTTCCCCCAGGGTTATGATTTGTACAGGCTAGAGGACCAAATATACCAAATAAAACACAAAATCTCTTGGCCTTGTGGTTTCAGAGAAGCTAACTTTGTACAGGACCACCATATATTACGATTGGCACACTTATTTGCCATGCAGTTTCAGCGAAGAATTTAAATAAAATCGCAATTAACATTTACGGAAAAAAAACTCCCAGGTTGACCTCTCTTGACCCCATGGGCATTTTTTTTTACAAACTTTGTAGAGATTCAGAGTACACCGTTACATTCCAAATACATGTATAACTCCTCTGGGCCTTTTATAAAATATTGCTAAAAGTTATTTTCCTTAGGAAAATGACCACTTTTTACCCCATCCTCCGCGCAGAGAATTGATTTGAACCAGCATTGCTTGATCAAATCCCTGCCTTCATAACCAACCACGTGATGATAGCCCAGCCACGTTGTATAATAATTTTACCGTTGTTATTTTATCTTTTTAATTTAGGTAATTAATTTTTCATAATGAATTTGATCTTATACATGATTTTCAAAATATAGAAGAAAATAAAAATACATTATCATAATAAAATACTAAAACAAAACACTAAATTCCTACCAAAATTGATAGGATTTTCTTGTGATGGCAGAGATTGTATGTGAGAGCAAGGAACGACAACTGTGCGTGGAGATTGTTTTTATCCTAGGGGCACAATTTGAACACATTTTGTTAAGATCAACAATAAGGTTAAGGACAAACGGCACCCGGACAATCGGCATCCTGCGTTTGTTATTTGCATTCACGGACAGTCGGCATCTCGCCAATTTGTCGACCAGGAAAACTGGTAACCTAGTATATTGTCCTCCCGGACAATTAAAGGGGCCTTTTCACAGATTTTGGCATTTTTTTAACTTATTCATTAAATGCTTTATATTGTTAAATGTAAACATTGGATCGTAAAAGCTCCAGTAAAAAATCAAGTATACAATTAAAAAAAGGAAAAGAACATTGCCTGGAGCAGGTTTCGAACTAGTGACCCCTGGAGTCCTGCCAGAGTCCTGAAGTAAAAACGCTTTAGCCTACTGAGCTATTCCGCCGAGTACACGGCTTGACGTATTTTATACCTTATATCAGCAATCTTCGTAGTTTCACAAAATTTAACGACAAAAACAGAACTCTCCAAATTATTCAATCGTTTCGCGTTGCAACGCTTTATAATTTTTAGGTTTTAAAATCGTCAAAAGATGCATATAATGGCTATATTAGAGCATGGTAAATGTTCAGTATTACTGTTTCCTCACAAATATCATAACTAAAACGAAAATTTGCGAATCTGAAACAACTTTTTTCAATTTTGTCAATTTACCAAAGCGTGAAAAGATCCCTTTAAAATCGATAATCCACCGAACCCAAAAAAAAAATCTTTTTATTTAATGCTTTTTTCACAGTTTATATACATTGTTAAAGAGTTTAACTAAAGAATTTCGCTGGGAAAATGACGTCATTTCGTCAAAAATGACGTCATTTATCATAAACAGTGAAAATTATCGATAAAATTCGTTCTTCAGCACACAAAAGGTTTCCTCACCGTCGCTACATGGCTTCAACATGACTACGCCGGGGGTTGCAGACGACATTCGGAAGTACAAATATTTCCTGTAGCGGAAGTACACATTCTATTTGTGGTAGTTTGTACAAATGAAATAAGTGTAAATAAATATTTTAACTAATAGCTGCTACATACCGTATGCGAGGTAGCGCATTGAAGTGTTCGTCTATAAACGACTCCAGTTACGCCAGCGACACGCAGTCTTAGTAAACATTTCTTTCCAGTAAAACTATGAACATAAATTAATTATTAATACCAATTACCGCTTTGGGTTTTGGGTTTTCACTGGCATTTAAAATAAACATGCAAAATACGGGAATATTACATTATATTATTACTTAAATTGATAGGCTAACAATCAATTTAGTTGTAATTAATTTAATATATATATACGTAAAATGTAATAATCCAGATTGTGAATATTATATAATTTAAGCAAAAACACGTGTCTGGCATTTTAAGCCGAACGTGTAAAATAAAATCAGTTATTTTCCCTTATCTGGGCTGCCTGTACCGCCCGCAATAAGAGTATGAAAAAGCAAAGCCAACCAGTGACAGGGGAAGAGGAGGGGTGGCGATGGGTTTGTAAGTAAACAATAAGCGTGACTCTCCTCCAGAATTTTTCCCACTTTGAGGCTGATGTTGTGCTCCGATTGGTTAAAAACCGTCATGTGACGAATATCCTGTCATTGATTGGCTGTGCCTTTCCCGATTACTTTATTAAGGTCAGCGAACACTAAATTCAACTCGCAAAACATCCACATAAAAACTTTTATGAAATCATAAAATACATTAATGTTCCTTATTTGCTTTTAGATCTCTACCAACAGTTTCACTATGTAAGGGAAAGAAACAATAACATAACACTATGTCGTGTTGTAATTGGGCATTTTATTTTAAATGCCATAAAACAAATACCACCGTGAACTAACCAGCAACCTCTGGTTAGCCGAACATGTAAAATAAAATCAGTTATTTTCCCCGCCCTCCCCATTTGTAGACCCAACTACATGGGCAGCTATCCAGTTTCAACACTACAAATAGAACAGTTTACCAAAGGCTAGATTCAATCTCGGTCAGCAGCTGGAGCGTGCGCGTCGCGACCGAGGCGAGAGTCGCTCGCAGAAGTATCTTCATAGAGGGCAAATTCTGCGGGTGTCTCTGCTAATCCAGCTGAGTCCGTCACCCTCGAGCTGGACGTATTCCACACTGCTGGGATTGCTGTCTTCTCCAAGATGCAGCGGACTTGTCACCCGCTGTTTATCGTCGAGAGCTCGCTGACCCGGACCTGCCAGAGGTCCCGTCTGTAGAGGGACGGGGATAGTGGGACAGCAAGATCACCAGTGTGTAAGAAAGACGGGGCGGACCTGGGGCTACTTTTGCGCTTTAGAGTAGCTACTAGAACATCGAGGGGGTGGCCTTATATAGGGACCCCGGGACGGCGGTACTCAGTACGCTCAACGCACTGGGGAAACTGTTTCGGGGATGAAGACGACGGCCGGTGACAGCGAGAGGGGCCATCAAGGCAGAGCTGCTTGCTTGCACTCCTTTGGTGGAGCTGCGTACAGACAAGAATTTGTCTTTGAATTGTCACCTTCCAGTGCACATTAAGGTCGCATTGGCCATCGTGCACTGGTATATCTGGATCTAAATTATATCTTTGGCGAATACCCGGGAAGCCGGGGTAAATTTGACCTACTTTGGCTCAAAATTTATTTTTTTCCCCTGAAAGGTCACAGGGGCTGGTCGGACCATAAAGACTTCGTGAAGAGGCCGGTAGGACCTTAAAAAATAAACTCTGATACACACACCGGCTAGATTCAAAGCACTGCATTACTGTAGTCGAGCTTCTATCCGCTGAAAAACCATTCGCCTTTGGCGCTATGAGTAGAACAATTTGTTGACTGGAACATATTATCCCTTTAAAATAGAACAATTCACCAGAAAGTTGCACCATTCTGGTGCTACAAAAAATACAGTAAAACTATGCCCAAAGGGCAACAATACCAGTAAAACGCTGTTTAAAAACATGTTGGTACTGCCGAGTAAAACAATTTGCCTGGTCCAAACACCCAGCACGGCACAACACAGCAGAACACTTTACAAAGCTGGTAATAGTGGTCCGGCACTACTCAGTAGAACAATTTACCAAAAAATGTTTGCGTCAAATCATATTCAATGACAAACAACTAGACAACATAATAAGATAATGACCAAAGATCTGCCAGTACTACTTTGTAGAACAGTTTACCGGCATAAATGCAGACAAGTTTTGACAACAAATGCCCTTGTAAAATGTTTCTAGCGTCATACTTGATTGAAATATTAAATTTTGTTTGTATAAGTTTGTAAAAGCAAACGCAAAGAAACCTTGGGAGAAAATAATACCATATATATTATATTAGTTTCAAAAGTTTGACAATTGTTCCACAATAACAAGACCCTTGTTTGGGTCCTCAAATAAACGTGTATGTTGATAATAGAAAAGTTACTTATTTCACATTGGGAGAGACACAGTACCAAGAACATATACATAACTTAGCAATTATTTTCCTTCCGGTAAGACATTATGGCCGCCTTGATTGTTGAATAGAATTTCTTCTGTCCGATTGTAGACAGATGAAGCCCGTCCTCGGAAAAGGCGCTTGCTTGTGCCTCCGGAGCCCAGAAACCTTTACAGTACCAGAAACGTGTCTTGCTGGGATGATCTGCATGTAGCTTCTCACGTAGAATGCAAGTTGTCTGATTCACTCTGTCGTTAAACCAAAAAATGTCCGCTGGGTACTTGACAGGTTTAGAAGCTGGAATCCTGTGGAAAATTTTGCATACAACAACTGACTTCACACCAAAGAAGTATAACAATGTATCCAATATAGAATGTGCGACAGTTTCTGGTGTGTTATCTGGGTTCGAAAGATCATTTGTGCCGATCACTAAAAATATTAAATGTGGATCAAAGTCTGTGAATGCTTCAAGCTCGCCTCTTTTACGATGTACCGTTGCCCCCGGGAAACCGCTATATTGGATTAACGCCGGTTCTTGTAATCCTTTATTGAACGAGTGTTCTGGCGATCTCGAAATACAGTTTTTCAAATGTTTCACAAAGCTTTGACCCAGAATCTGCGCTCTGAGCGCCATGAATTTCTTTGTTTACCCCAGCGCGTGGGTTGATGACGTCACGTCTTTTCCGAGAACAAAGGGTTCACACAAACAACAACAAATACACAAATAAACCTTCTAGCTCAGGTATATGTTTTGCGGCGTCTAACACAGCTATCCGAGTTCCACACTATATAGTAAAAAAACAATAGCCGAAAAACTGTTTATAACAGTTAAAAAACGTTGGTTTGTAAGTAAACAATAAGCGTGACTCTCCTCCAGAATTTTTCCCACATTGAGGCTGATGTTGTGCTTCGATTGGTTACAAACCGTCATGTGACGAATATCCTGTCATTGATTGGCTGTGCCTTTCCCGACTACTTTATTAAGGTCAGCGAACACTAAATTCAACTCGCAAAACATCCACATATAAACTTTTATGAAATCATAAAATACATAAATATTTTTTGATATAGCCAACGCGTTTCGAACAGTTCATCAGGGCATAATACAATATATTACTAGGTCAAAATGTCATGGAGATGGCGATTTAAAATATTTCCATATTATTAGCTATTTTCGAACAATATTTCAGCTAGGTAAGCAAAACAACAACATTTTATACATGTATTTAAACCCCAATTAAATTTCATTTAATATTTATCGACGTTATGACGTCATAATTGATATGACGATATCTCCATGACATTTTGTCGTTGTAATATATTGGAGTCGCGTTCTGAGAAAACTGGAAATAATGCATGTGCGTAAAGTGTCGTCCCAGATTATCCTGTGCAATCCGCACAGGCTAATCAGGGACGACACTTTCCGCCTCAAATGGATTTTTGCTAAGAAGAGACTTCATTTAAGCGAAAAATGTCATTAAAGCGAACAGTGGTTCGAATCCTGTTGAGGGTTCTTTTTTTCGTTGTTGTTTTTTTAATTGTATACTTGATTTTTCGTGGAATTTTTTAGATCTTATGTTTACATTTATCAATTTAAAGCATTTAAAGACAATCTTTAATACATGCCAACATCTGTTAAAAAGCCTCTTTAATACAATCTTGAAAAATGCCTTGTATCTCAAAACATGTGTACTCTGTCTATAAAACATGGACCCTAATCTTACGACAATAATAAGATTATATGATTTTATTGTGTTCATATAAGTTAAGAAATATTCTACAGCAATGTCCTTCTGTTCAACAACTATCATACCATATTTGTATATACGCAGCAACTTCTATTTTTGAAAATATCTCACTTTTATAATGAACATCTCAATAAACACAACTGTCTTGAACATGTGTTGGTCAGGTCGGCTCTAATGTATAACGACATACAACATATAAATAAACTTGAAATGATAGCAAAGACGTTATTTTTTTATTTTTTACACAAATAGTAACGAAGTTATAAAAGGCGTTTATGTGAGAACAAAGATTATCTTCGTCCAAAAAATTATATATCTGTTTGATCGGTGCGGTTGAAATTGGCATGTTTGTCACGTCATCTGTACATCTCGGCATTTAAAATACAAGGTTTTCATTGGACACATTCATACGTAGAGGGTAGTCAATAGTTTCAATATTCGATACTGTTTTGTTGCCTGCAATAGCTTTTCTTAAAGAGTGCGTCTACTACATACGTGGCGATAGGATTAACAAATTATCATATATGGAGTAAATTGACGTTATTTCGTTCGTAAGGTAGGGGTTATTTTACTTGTTCATTACAATATACATTATATAATTTTTAATTATGTGAATTTTGAATTGCCGTTTGTTTAGAAAGCCATGTATTGTATTTAACCAAATATTACATATTATTTACAGCTTGATCTAAATTACTTTTAATGTCATACTTATTGTCGACATTTTGATTAATAAAACATGTATTCAAATACGATAGATGTAAAGTCTTGGTATATATGTTATAACAGCAAGACTGTCGTTTTGTTTTCTTTATAAAATGGTTATTATAATTTGTGTTGTTAATTTTACAATGACTTTATTTGTATCAGCTTAACAATTAAACTGTTATACATATTATGATTACATTTTAATTCGTCAAAAACTGTATGTGAATGACGCCGTTTTCATATTGAACTGGTTCTGTGTGCTTATGCTTATGGAAACGCATTTTATTCGCGGAACAATTTAAACAAGTAAAAGTAAAAATATGTATTATATTATGAAGACAAAATCATATTTGTATAGAACCACTCGAAATAACTTACGCCTGATTGTGTTCTATTGCAAAAATCGCAAGCGGAGTTCTTTTTGTGGGATTTTATGAAACCTCAAGCTCTATTGCCCTACTGGTTTACTCTGCGCATCGGAACTCTAACCTTTGGTTATTCTGACACTAAGTCGGAAATCATGTCTGAATTAGAGAATTACAGTAAATATTCTATTGATGGACTGTTGCTGTTACTATTATGTGTCAAACTGCCGATTTTAAATAATTCAAACAAACTGTACAATAATGTCGATAAATGTATCGATTTACTTTTGTTTCATAAAATTATATATTGATGCATATTATTTTCAAATAAAATATATTCATAGCTGGACCATAATATTACTTTCCAATCATCCAGTTGTAGAAGTATTTAAAATGTATAAATTCGTCGTGAAAAAAACAACACATTTTTATTAGACACTCAATTAACCAAATAATGATTATGCTTATGTGCTATATTATGATGTATTTATTATTTTATGTATATACACTGAATTTAGTTCATTAATCGTAAGTCATTGATAACTAATAAGCGTTAAACGGACATGCTACTGAATTATCATAATCAACGTTAAATATAAATCCTATAAATCTACAATCTGCATTTTATTCCAAACTATAAGTAAAATATGTCCGCTCTATAATACGTGTTATTGTTTGTCATCAATTTAAGATACATAATATACATTGGCAAATATTAAAATGCTAAATATATTTACCATTTGAACCATAGTTGTATTAGTTAAGACATGGGTCTGTGTGTTGGGAATAAATAGGCTAAGTACACAAGTGTGCAACGTACCATTTAGGTCGTTGTTCGTCTTATTGACATAATTCCTTCGTTATATCAAACAACGAGCATATTTGTTATGTATGTTACATCTGTGCATATTTTCAGAAAATTATTGCGAAAGTTGTTTTGTTTTGTTCAACGCCTATGTAATAGTGTCTCTGTAAAATTTACAGGTAATGATGCTGAAATATATATCAGTTATGAAGATCTTAATACTCGTCCTCCTACTGGTAACGAAACAATATCGTGCGGGAAAAGCTCTATCTTTAACTTCACTGGTCAAATTTGAACAATGTCAGGCGGATAACTTGGGGCACGTATTTCTACATGGCAACGATGTCAGCCTACGCAAGTGTGCAGCGCATTGCTCGAAGAAGGAATGGTGTAAAGGTTTGGCGTTTGTAAAGAACGTGATGTTGTGCAGTCTTTACAACAATATGACTTTATGGGGAAAAAGGCAAAGCACCCGCGGCGATTGTGCCGTAATCTACAAAGAAAACCTTACAGGTATGAACTTTGTTGACATTCCACTAGAGGAACTTAAAGGTAAAAGTTCGATATTACAATTGGGTAAAGGCATTATAAATCATGTTTATATCAATTAAATACGATAAGAGTCACTCTTTCACACTTGGAGACTTTTCTTACGCAACACTTTTCAAACTTGAATATCTCAGTAATAAGTTAAGATTTTGATTTAAAATTGCACATGTGATCATTTGACTATATTCTGTGCAATATTACGATAAAATCATTCATCCGTGATAATGGGGCGCTTTTGCACGTGTGGTAGGTGTGGTTTCAACTTTTTGCACGCGAAAATGGTGAAACGCGATACGATTCTAATTTTATTTCAATTTCTCCATTTTAAGCATGTTGATACACCAGGAAACTACAAAATTAATTTAAAAATCAATATGTCTCGTATAAAATGTCAGGAGCCGACCGCGCAATCGGCATGTTGCAGGCTACCTTCCCCACTTTCTAAAGCATCCAATCGTCACGGGTGAATGATTATATCGTTTGGTTGCACATACTGTAGTCAAATGGTCACATGTAAAATTGTTAATCAAAATATTTACTAATAACTGATATATTTAAGTTTGGAAAATGCTACGTCCGAAAAGTCATCAAGTGTAGTACAACGCTATATAATTAAATTATAAAAACCCACCGAGATTGAAGAAAATTGACATTTAATTGGAAGATTTATCTTCCAATTAAGTTTCAATGTCATCATTCTTGGTGGGATTTTACACCAAGAAAACATAACATTAATTAGAAAATCAATATGGCTCGTATGAATATTCATGAGCTCAATGTTGCAAACTGGTCGTTTATTCAGACGTGAAAGTTAGTGCGTTTTACTTTTCACATATTATTTTACGATTTACGATTTTGAGAATTTTACTTTTTCAGCGATTTTTTAAATGTGATTTGTTTGATATTTTAGTGTTGACCAATTTCAATAAAATTTACGTTGAGAATTAGATATGTGTTGAACCAGTCTGAGTCCAAATTTCAACAAAATCCGTTCTAAAATAAGAGAGCTATATTGATTTGAATACGCGTTGCGTTAGAAAAGTCTCATTGTTTATAACGTTGACCTTTTTGTTATTGACCGAATACATGTTTTGTTCAGCATGCTTTGCAAAAGTAAAAGTCATATTTTCACATATACGTTACTAACGTGATAAATAAGCGTTTAATATTCAAACTGTTGATACTGTGTGCCCGTGTTTACAGAGTGCGATGAATTCGTCATTGTGCCTAACGGAATCGTACTTGGTAACATGAACATAGACGGAAATCGGAAGAAGATTGTTTGTAATGAATGGTTTAAGATACAAAGCGGAAGTGACGTTAGTCAATGTTTGAATGGGAAATGGACACCCAAACCAACATGCGTCCTTGGTAAGCTTTATTGAAGAATTGTAATGCGGATTCTATTTTGTAGCACAACGGTACATTAGCCGATGCGATTACTAAAATGTTTAAGTATAAGTTACCAGGTCTTCATTTACGTCGTGCTCAAACAATCAATGATAGAGGGAAACGTTTTCTTTTCGCATAAAATGAGTAGGGATTTGTAATTTAAACGTAGTATTGTTAATGCAAGCGCATTAGTTTCACGAATAAAGGAAGAAAGAACAAGTGTGATTGGATTTTGCTTGAATTAAATTATCCGTGTTTATTGTGGAAGCGTTTATTGCGAATATTTACACACGTGATTGACGTTAAAAGTATTTTAGTCATGTTAACAGTAACTCAAGATCGCCAGTTCCGTCATATAATAAACATAATGAAACATCTATGTTAAATGGACACTTTTACCGAGAAAACATATTTAATGAAATCACAGTTAGGTTGGTTTAACTATTAAGATTTGGTAATTATAAACCATTCAGTTTCTTTAATCGAGATATCCTGTGATTGCTCTGAAATCTCGCACGATCCCCCTTATATACCAATTGTCGACAGTGAATATTTAAAACATATTAAGTCCGGAGTTCTGTGAAATACGAACATAAACCTAAGTACGTGCACACATTATAGTGTTATTCAAGTAAATGTTTTTTCATCGCACAAGTAGCAATACTTTATATGTATTAGGTTTCCTTTTCGGTAGACTGGAGCTTTAAAATGCGGAAATTTGTTTCAGAATGCCAAAAAAGGATGGGAAAAGTATGGAAATGCATGCTACCGCCTTTTCACGCAAACTGCTGACAGCTGATGCTGCAAACGTATGTATCATTTTATACTGATCTGAAATATATATCGTTCTCTGATCAATTATATTCAATTAAAATTGCATGATGACTTTATTGTTGGATTTTGTACTTTGTGCAGCATAAAAATGTATAAGTGTTCGTACGCAATTGAATTCGGAATATAACTATATATAATATATATATATATATATATATATATATATATATATATATATATATATATATATATATATATATATATATATTTATATATAATACGAGCCGTATTATGTTCAGATTGGAGATTGGAGAATATATTTATCAGTTCAGATTGGAGAATATATTTACTAACATAAAAATAATTTCAAAAGATTTTTGTAACATTTGAATTTGAAGGTTTCTCCATTATGCACAACTCAATCAAAAGAAGTGTCAGTTATGTATCATGAAACGTGGATTTGTGAGATTTTCATTTCACCGTGAGAAATGCATGTTAATTTAATATTATTTCATATTTACCATTCCGGGACTGGTTAGTTCGTGGTGCGGCATATCGTTTGGCTAATTTATTGCATATTTTGTTATTTTTTAGGAGTTTTGCAAATCAGTCGATGCGAAATTGATGACAATTACAACAGACGATGACAAGGATTATCTTTCCACTAGAGCAGGTGAATGAACAAATATACCTCAATTATGTTTGCAGATCGATTTCAGTTATTTAAACACCTTGCGCAGTGACAACATCTTGTATCTGGGACCATGCGTTCATACCTGAGTTCATTTGTATCCATGGACATGCGCTCATTCTGAAATTCACTTGTATATGGAGAAATACAATCATAATTGAGTTCATTTGTACCTGGGGTCATGCGTTCCTACTTGAATTCATTTCTATCTTGGGTGATCCGTTCATACTTGAGTTCATTTGTATCTGGGGACATGCGGTCCTACTTGAGTTTATTTCTACCTGGGGACATGCGTTCCTACTTGAGTTCATTTATATCTGGGGACATGCGTTCCTACTTGAGTTCATTGGTACCTGGGGTCATGCGCTCTTACTTGAGTTCATTTGTACCTGGGGTGATGCGTTCCTACTTGAGTTCATTTGTACCTGGGGTGATGCGTTCCTACTTGGGTACATTTGTACCTGGGATCATGCGTTCCTACTTGAGTTCATTTGTACCTGGGATCATGCGTTCCTACTTGAGTTCATTTGTATCTGGGATCATGCGTTCCTACTTGAGTTCATTTGTACCTGGGATCATCCTATTTAAGTTCATTTGTAATTGGGATCATGCGTTCCTACTTGCGTTCCTTTATACATGGGATCATGCGTTCCTACTTGAGTTCATTTGTATCTGGGGACATGCGTTCCTATTTGAGTTCATTTGTAAATGGGATCATGCGTTCCTACTTGAGTTCATTTGTATCTGGGATCATGCGTTCCTACCTGAGTTCATTTGTATCTGGGATCATGCGTTCCTATTTGAGTTCATTTGTATCTGGGGACATGCGTTCCTATTTGAGTTCATTTGTATCTGGGATCATGCGTTCCTACTTGAGTTCCTTTGTACATGGGATCATGCGTTCCTACTTGAGTTCATTTGTATCTGGGATTATGCGTTCCTACGTGAGTTACTTTGTACATGGGATCATGCGTTCCTACTTGAGTTCATTTGTATCTGGGATCATGCGTCCCTACCTGAGTTTATTTGTACCTGGGGTCATGCGTTCATACTTGAGTAACCTTGTACCTGGGGACATGCGTTCCTACTTGAGTAACCTTGTATCTGGGAACATGCGTTCATACTTAAGTACACTTGCATCTGGGGACATCAGTTCGTACATGAGTGCATGTGTGATTTGTTTTTCTATTATACAATTACAACTATGAATGTATTCGAAATCTCTACTTCATTTCGTGCCCCACAGGTTACATAGGCTGGAAAACATGGACTGGATTGAAGATGAAAGAAGGTCGATTGAAAAACATGCACACTAACGAAACTGTCGTTACAAACATGTGTAATGTCGAACAAATCTCCAGCGTTGACCAGGCTTGCGTAATCGTAGCCGTAGACAGAAATGCTTATTGTGTGTACGCAAATTCATGCTCTTTTATGTTCATGATTGCCTGCAAGAAAGCGTTTGATATATAAAGGCTTTAATTAAGTTCTTTCTACTTGGTCATTAAATATTACAAAGACATCACTCTATTCGGGTTATGAAGATTGTTATATATAAATATATATTGTACCAAGGTAAATGCAAGCCAGCTGTAAATTTCGAACTTGTTCACATTTGTGTTTTATAGTTGCTTTAGCTATTTGTATGCTTTTGCGTTCGTTTGATTGAAGTTACAATGTATTGTGTACTGTTTTGTGTATGTGTAGATATCTTTCAAGTAGAACCACTGTGCTTTTTTTTCATTATAATTTAAACGCATGGGATAAGAATTTGGGACCATTAAACTTTTCTTTTACCAAATGGCTAGTGATTTGAATATTGTCTCTTTAATCTACAGAGGGTTAAATGGGAAATTTAAAAGGCTAAATGATTTTAATTACTTTAAAAAAAATTAATGCTTATACGTATTGTCTGCATGACACACATTTCACTGTTCATATGTACAGTACCATTTATTCAGAATGGGAATCTGAATGCTTTTTAAAGCATCTGTTCATCAAATTCTAGGGGAAAAGCTATTATCATATCAAATAGCACAGATTATAAAATACACAACTCTGTGGTTGATTCTCATGGTAATTTTATTGCTTTTGACATGTCTGTGAATTGATATCGCTTTACAAGGCTCACTTTATATTGGCCAAATTCTGACTCACCTTCCTTTTTTTACTGATATCTTTGAAGTTATCGATAGACTTGAAAATAAGGATGGTATTATATGTGGTGATTTTAACTTAGTTATAGATCCTGTATTAGATAACTTTAATTATAAAAAGATTAATAACTCTAAAGCTCGAAATATAGACTTAGAATTAGTTAGATGCCACAACCTCTTAGATCCCTTTCGACAATAAAACCAATAAAAAAAGTTTACTTGGCGTTAAACAAATCCAATACAACAGGCAAGACTGGATCTATTTTTAACAACGTCAGATTTCTATCAGCACTTTAAGGATGTTCGATCGTTTCCACTTTACGGTAATTGATTCACTATATCGTGAAAATTAAAAACCTTTATATATTTTCACGGTTTCAAAATATTAGGTTGGAATAAACGAGTGTAAATTCTAGTTTTACTGTTTTGATTATGCGCCTTTAAATTTTCGGCATTTACATATTTTCGAGATTTACTGCATTGAAACCAAGCGTTCGATTGCTTGACGTCACTTCGTGATCGACATCGATGAAACGCTTGCTTACGCTGTAGATGTTATTTTCTGTGCAAATACAAGCGTCTATTGATAACGAAACGATAATTTGTCAACAATGAGAATCAGATACTTGGCTTAATAATTTTCATTTAAAATGTCTAATTTGGATATAATTCGGAATACAAAACGAAACTTAAAAGGTATTGAAAACAACAACGTTCAAAAGAACAATGTGGATTTCAATAGAAAGACTATTTCCACCGACAATCAGGATTTCCGGTATGACCACTGTTATTTTGACGATTTTTCTATCGGTTCGTCGGTAAGCGTGACCACATGTGACAACAGCGATGCTAGTTGGATATAAAATTGGTAGACGTGTCGTTGAACTCGACACATTGACCGAATCGCTTTTAGCATGCAGTGCTTGTCAAGTGCCCATGAATTTACTTAACACTGTAGAAAGCAGGGATTTCGGACAGGCATGTGTTTTGGACATACAGTTTAGCAATTGTGGTGCAGTAAATAATGTGGCTACTGGACGGAAACATGGCAGAGTTTATGACATGATCACAAAGCTTGCATTTGGGTAAGACTTCTTTGTCTTTTTGGTACATTGGTGCATTATATCATGATTTATTGTCTAAATTACTGATACTTTTGAATACATTCAGATAGTTATCTCTAAGTTATTCGCGTGTAGTCTACATGCATACATTTTTTATATTGTACTTGCTATATTTTTCCTTCATATTTTGTCTGATTTACTGCCAGTAAACACAATTACAGTAGAATGTGAATGGTTGTCCTTAGTTAAACATGTATATTTTAAAGTGACATAAGTTTATTTTCTTCCTGCAGTCCTAGTTATTAATACCGGTAATAAATATGAAATTTTACAAGTTTACAAAACATAAATATTCTCAATTTGTCAAATACGTATTGGTTTTGAAAATAAAGGGCTTGAATTAATTCTTATTTGTGTGTATGTAGATCACTAGGTCTTATAAAATGTTGTAACTTTTGTAAATTAGTGACATTATTTCATATTATTTTATTCCGCATAAGCATATTCTAGCATTGTGCATTGTCAACTGTTCTGTCATTTACTGCAATCTGTTTCAGGTAAATCAAAAACTGGGTGTTTCACCTGGGACTTTCACATCGAAACTGGCCCTTCTCCATGACCTTCAGCACAAAAAAGAAAGGCTATAGCTGTTACTCGTGCAGCAAAACAGTGACGCATAAGACTTAAAACTCGAACGGTATTTTTAATTATGGGCATTTTATATTTAAAACACAGTATTCTTCATTTGTATGCCCCCAATTGGCGACATAGTTTTCGCACTGTCCGTGGGTCGGTCAGTCCCTCACACTTGTCGTGCCTTCTCTCTAATTCAAGTAGTTTTCATCCGATCTTCACCAAACTGGGTTTCTTACAATTGTATGGATTATTTTTTTATATAGTTACAAAGTTGGAGTTTGGGGCATCCGTGTCGTGTGGACACATTTCTTGTTGTAGATTGTATCAATAGATCCATCAATTATATATGCAAAGTAGTAGTAACATTTAAAATCATATGCTAATGTTTGTAAATTGATTATTGTAAAAGCATTAATGTGCTGTGTAATCATTTCTTTAAATAAAAATCGGAGATAACCCATGAAGGTGCAAGCAAATGTTCCAATTTGAAATTCTGTTTTTCTGTTCAGGCATTCAAAGGACAGTGCAAGAAGTACAAGTGGGACCAACATACAGTTCAAACATAGAGGACCAAGACGTTGAAGTTACAACTATACCCCCACCTATACCCAAGCCTGGTCAAGCAGGGCTAGACACTACTGGGAAGGAATTTGTTTTCTTTGATTTGGAAACAAGAGGGTTAGGTAAAGTTTATTTTTAACATATTCCTTATTCACAGTGTTGCACATACAGAAGTTTATCTTGGTCCAATTCAGGTATTTAGGTACTCTAAATCTCCAAAGTTGAACTTCTATTAAAAAATATACATATTTACTTACATGTATAACATAATTCAACCTGCTACTGCTGAGTAACTCAATGTGTCAGAGATATCGTGTGAATTGTTGGTCAACCTAGCATATGATTGAATTGCAACAAGAGTTATGTTCAGACTAATTTCTCATTTTGCTTTCATATAATACATCATTCTTAATCTTTATTGATAAAATGATAGTAAATACCACTTAGATGATGCAATGTTACATTACCCACAACTGGCTTTAGTATATTATTGTGCATCATTTAAGAATTTAAACACTCTTCTCTTCGCTTCTTCAGATTTATGAATACATAAGATCATTAGATGCCAACAACTTACTTTGATATATCCATGAATGGAAGAAAAGAGCGTTTCAATTTTCATAATAACAGTTATTATGCCCCCCTTGGAAGAGAGTTAATATTGTTTTGCTGGATGTTTGTCTGTGGGTAGATCATTAAGTTTCCGATCAATAATTTGTCAACTTTTTCACTGATTGGCTTTTTACTCTCCATGTGCATAGGGATTGGACAGTATATAACCCCCATTTAAATTATGGTCACTTAGTCAAAGGTCACAATAAGTGTGAAAATTGTTTCCGATCAATAACCCTTCAACTGAAAATTCTCTTAAACCACAATGCATAGAGAATGAATGTGAAGGAACCTCTTCTACGATTGTTCACATTAAGCTTAAAAAAAAGTCCTGTCCTGGTGGGGGGCAATGTTTTTCCCTTTTATATTTATTGTAAACACTTCAAATGTATTTTAAGAAGTTTACATTGTACTTGGGGGAGCGACCCAGGGCTCTGTGATTAACGGGGCTAAAATGGATTTTGTGCAATTTCTATTAAAAATTTTTGTTTTGTTTTTTCAGAGCACACTTCTCACATAATTCAGATAGCTGCAGTGCATTCAACTGGTCAATTTTCAACATATGTGATGCATGAGAAGAAGATTTCCTTGCAAGCGTCAGAAATAACTGGAGTGACAGTTGTTAGCGACTCTATGCTTGTCAAGAGACAAACAGTAACAGCTGTCCCCATCAAATCTGCATTGACAAGTTTTATAACATTCTTACAGAAATGTTCACCAATTATTTTAGTTGGGCATAATATAGAGTCTTTTGATTGTAAAGTGTTGCTCCGTGCTATCCATACTTGTTGAAAAATGTTTGAGTTTCAGCAAAATATTTGTGGCTTTTTAGATACTTAAAAATGTTAAAGGAAATATTACCAAATATGAAATCATATAAGCGGGAACATTTAGTTAAAGACGTCATTGGTGAATTATACATGGCACATGGCGCTATACAGGATATTTTAGCTTTAC
Organism: Dreissena polymorpha; assembly: GCF_020536995.1. Lineage (NCBI taxonomy): Eukaryota > Metazoa > Mollusca > Bivalvia > Myida > Dreissenidae > Dreissena > Dreissena polymorpha. The sequence continues at coordinate 73,814,293 of NC_068367.1, read as the reverse complement.
AAAAGTTAGTGAACTTTGTTCCTCTTGACCAAAAATTGTTAACAAATATTCATTCAGCTTTTACCGAGCAGTGTTAACATACAATGTGTAACTAAAGGTTGCTTCCAACATCAAATCTTTACAAACCATAATTGATACAAAATTTATAAGTCAAGGTGTTGCAAGGAAAGTTGCAGGAAGTGGATTTCAACTTAAACATTTGAGTCCTGTATCAAAAAGAAACGGACTGAGTGGTTTGAGGAGCCCCCTGTCAGAGGTTACAAACAGACAAATCAGAGTAACAAAATCAAAGAAAATAATATGTACAATAGCGAGTTATTTGTTGCCTGACATCTAACCAATTGTAATTTGCATCTTGTATATAGATAAGCTATGAAATCTAATAGCTGTTACATAATTGTTTTTCCTTCTCGATGACGAACATAGTTGTGATTCTTATGTCAGTTGTATTTCTCATGTTTCACCTAAGTTGTAAGATATTTTTGGCAGTGCATTAAACCACAGATGGTGTGTGAAACATAATTGCCCAGCTTAATGTATTCTTTGTTGTTTTAAGCTTCACTGGCCAAAGGCCAGCGGGGCTTATGTTATGATTCTGTGTCCGTCGTGCGTGCGTGCCTGAACGTTTCCTTTAAACATCTTCTTCTCCTAAACTACTGGTCCAATTGTGATGAAATTTCTCAGGAATGTTCCTCTTTCAACGTTGTTCAAATTATGCCCCTGGGGTCAAATTTGACCCTGCCCCGGGGTCACAAAATTGAACATATGCTTATATAGGGTTTATTTTGTGAAAACTTCACATATTTTTTCGTCCATAACCATTGGGCCTTGGGCTTCCAAATTTGGTATGTAGTGGCATCTTATAGTCCTCTACCAAGTTTGTTCAAATTATGCCCCTAGGGTCAAGTTTGACCCTGCCCTGAGGTTCACAAAATTGAACATATGCTTATATTAGGCATTTTTTGTGAAAACTTTAAAAATCTTCTTGTTCATATTAGTATGGCATAGGGCTACCAAATTTGGTATGTAGTGACATGTAATAGTTCTCTACCAAGTTTGTTCAAATTATGCCCCTTGGGTTAAATTTGAAACTGCCCCAGGGGTTACAAAACTGAACATATGCTTATAAAGTGCTTAATTTGTGAAAACTTAAAAAAAAATTGTCCATATCTATTGGGCCTAGGGCTACCAAATTTGGTATGTAGTGACATCTTATAAACCTCTACCAAATTTGTTCAAATAATGCCTCTGGGGTCAACTTTGACCCTGCCGCGGGGGGTCACAAAATTTAATAAACGCTTATAAAGCGCCTATTTTGTGAAATCTTAAAAAATCTTGTCGAAAACCATTCTGACTATGGCTACCAAATTTGGTATGCAGGAACATCTTAAAGTCATCTACCAAGTTTGTACTTTGGGTCAAATTTGACCCTGACCCGCGGGTCACAAAATTTAACATTATATACGCTTGTATCTTGCTTATTTTGTGAAAACTTTAAAAATATTCTTGTCCTTAACTCTACATCTAAGACTTAGGGCCACCACATTTTGTATGGAGTGAGATATAGTAGTCCTCTACAAAGTTTGCTCAAATTATGCCCCTGGGGTTAAATTTGACCCAGCCCAGGTGGTCACAAAATTGTACATGTGCTTAAATAGGGCCTATATTTAAGTATCTGCACATGCGGAGAATATTTGTTTCAGTCTTTTTTTCAGCAGTGGAGCGATACAGGGCCATCATGGCCTCTTGTCTTTAAATACACATCACACAGTTCTAAAAATAATTTTAAAATACCTAATACATATGTTCAATTTACAACCAACAACATGGGTAACAGGTGGGTGGGGTAATTTAAGATGTTTATATGAACATCAACATTGTTTTTTCAGTTGTTACATCTGAAATATTTTCATAACAATATACATTAAAAATATTTCTACGTGTATCACATTTCAGTTGATAATTTGATTGTTATGGAGCAGTTATTATATAGATATGTTTTAATTACTATTACAATGTTAGTCATTGTATTTTTGAAATTAAGTCCATATTAAAATGTCTATAGCAAAAAAAAATCCACGGTGACCTACTAATTTCTTTACTTCATTTTAATGCTTAGCTAGTTTCCTTTAATTATTTAGAACTTCAAATGAATATGAATATTACATCAACAGAAATATGTATCTGTATTGCATGTTATCTATTTTGAACTGTGCAATAAAAAATTCATAACAAACAAAAAACTATTCATACTTATTTCTCATTATTTTTTACGATTTCCATAATTTTTGGTTTTAAAACTGTTCACTATGATAATACACATGTTACAGTTGCTAATCTAATGCAATCTCAATACTATTATGCCATTTTAGATGTATTACACAAAAACATTTTACCGTACCCCCAAATTTATGCCCCGCAAAAATGACCTTTTTTCAAACGCACATAGCATTTAAAAACCTTCGTTATCTCAAAATTATTCACGGTGACCTCTCTTTTTTATTTTATATTAATTTCAGATACAGATTCATTAATCACCATACAAAAAATTATAGCATTCCGGATATTTTGAAAATTATCACAAAACGATCGAACATCCTTAAATCAACTGAAGTTGTGCCACGTCTCCAATCTTATCACTCAATCATTAATTTAAATTTAACTTTAAGCAATTTTTCTCATAAACCTGGTCTTTGGAAACATAATAACTCTCTTCTGTCAGAGATTGTGTATGTAGAGTAAATCAACAACAAAAAAAATTATGAAATTAAATTTCAATATGCTCTACACATATTCAATTATCAAAATATAAAGAAAATTACTGACAGTGAAGTACAGTATACAATAAGTGATCAACTTTTGTTTCGAAACTCTGCTTATGGAATTAAGGGGCAAATCAATTTCATATGGGTCTTATATAAAAAAAGCAAAACTTAAAAGAAAGTAAATTTTGACAAGAATTAAAGAACGAAGAAAACTTTCAGATGAGACTATAGAAGAACTAGAAAATTTAAAATCTGAAATAAATAATATTCAGAGCGCAAATTTAAAAGGGAGCATGATATGATCCCAATTTCAGTGGACCTTGCAATCTGAAAAGCTATCTAAATATTTCTTCAGCCTAGACAAAAAAACAATGCAATAGCCAAAACAATATATAAATTGAAAAAAAATGAAGAAGTTAGTGAAATTTCGGATCAAACATGTATCCTTAATACTATAACATCTTATTATCAGTCTCTTTATAAGCAAAAAAAGAATTCAGAGGTGAAGATTTTAATAAATATGTAAAAGGATTATATTGTCAAAAATTAAACCAGAATTAGTCCATTTTAATCGAAGGTCTCATAACTACACAAGTAGCTTCAACATAATTAAAAAATATATCAGATAATAAAAGCCCAGGCAGTTCTGGCTTCAATTCAGATATTTATAAAAATCATTTGGTAAATAATTTGTATTTTTGTTGTCAGATCCTTAAATGAAGCTTTTAATTGTTGAAATGTGTCTATAACACAACATCAAGGTATCATAACCTGCATTCCAAAGGGAGATTAATCTAAAAAATATTATACAAAATTTGCGCCCAATTAATCATTTAAATAATGTTGATAAAATTGCTTCTGTAGTAATAGCTAACAGACTAAAATTATTAATGGAAAATTTAATTCATAACGACCAGACTGGTTACATTGAAGGGAGATACATAGGGGAAAATACCAGGTTAATGTATGACATTATGTACTATACTGAAGAAAATGAAATCTCTTGGTTACTTCTCCTAATAGACTTTCAAAAGGCGTTCGATTCCTTGTCATGGCCCTTTGTAAAAAGTACACATTCCTTTTTTAATTTCGGTCAAGACATAAAACGCTAGTTTCAGGTTTTATATAAAGATCCTTGATCAGCTGTTTCTCAGTGTGGTAACTTATCTAACTTTTTCCTTTTGATATTTGCTGAAGACAAGGAGATCCCCCTCACATGTTATATTTTCATCCTCTTCACTGAAGTTTTGTCGCTTGTATTGAGAGATAACAAGAATATAAAAATATAAAAGGTGTACCCATTTGTCCCAGTGTGAAGACGATATTATTATTTCATTAGACGATACTGAACAATCCTTAAATGAAACTCTTACTGTTATACGGGATTTTGCATATATTTTCAGGTCTTAATGTAAACTTTGATAACACAAATGTTGTATAATTATACACTATATAACGTCTTCTATTCTGTGTTTTTTTTGATGGGCATAGTAGAATACAGTTTTGGACAATAGTAAAGGAGTATAGTGAAAGGGGGTTTAAAAATGATCAATCAATTTGGATGCATTTATTCCAGCATTGAAACTAACATGGTTAAAAAAAATCAATCCTTTAGGGAAAAGTGGATAGAAATTACAAAACTTTATTTTGATACATATAAACTCTTTAATTGCAGTTATTATTATCCTTTAAATATATCTTACAGAATTTCAAACCGTTTTTGGGTAGATGTTTTAAACAACTTCTCACTTTATTGTGGTAAATGTGAAGTAAACTCAGGCAAATTGTTGTATTATCCACTTTTTTATAATCCAAATATATTGATAGGAAATAAAATTTTCTTTAAGTCATGAATTCTAGCTGCAATTCATTGTTTAAGTGATATATTAAAAAATGGAACCTCTCGTGATGACTTAAAACATTAATTTCATACATTATACATGGGTTACAAGTGCAATAGAAAAAAAAACAGTTAAACTAGTGACCTGAAAATCAATAGGGGTCATCTGCCAGTCATGATCAATGTACCTATGAAGTTTCATGATCCTAGGCCTAATTATTCTTGAGTTATCATCACAAAACTATTTTACTGTTTCGAGTCACTGTGACCTTGACCTTTGACCTAGTGACCTGAAAATCAATAGGGGTCATCTGCCAGTCATTATCAATCTATCTATGAAGTTTCATGATCCTAGGCGTAAGCATTCGTGAGTTATCATCCGGAAACCATTTTACTGTTTCGAGTCACTGTGACCTTGACCTTTGACCTAGTGACCTGAAAATCAATATCACTCTATCTATGAAGTTTCATGATCCTAGGCGTAAGCATTCTTGAGTTATCACCCTGAAGCCATTTTACTGTTTCGAGTCACTGTGACCTTTACCTTTGACCTAGTGACCTGAAAATCAATAGGGGTCATTTCCCAGTCATGATCAATGTTCCTATGACGTTTCATGATCCTAGGCGTAAGCATTCTTGAATTATCATCCGGAAACCATTTTACTGTTTCGAGTCACTGTGACCTTGCCATTTGACCTAGTGACCTGAAAATTAATAGGGGTCATCTGCCAGTCATGATCAATGTAACTATGAAGTTTTATGATCCTAGCCGTAAGCATTCTTGAGTTATCATCCGAAAACCATTTTACTGTTTCGATTCACTGTGACCTTGACCTCGGACCTAGTGACCTGAAAATCAATAGGGGTCATTTGCCAGTCATGATCAATTTACCTATGAAGTTTCATGATCCTAGGCGTAAGCATTCTTGAATTATCATCCGGAAACCATTTTACTGTTTCGAGTCACTGTGACCTTGCCATTTGACCTAGTGACCTGAAAATTAATAGGGGTCATCTGCCAGTCATGATCAATGTAACTATGAAGTTTCATGATCCTAGCCATAAGCATTCTTGAGTTATCATCCGAAAACCATTTTACTGTTTCGTTTCACTGTGACCTTGACCTTTGACCTAGTGACCTGAAAATCAATAGGGGTTCATTTGCCAGTCATGATCAATTTACCTTTGAAGTTTCATGATCCTAGGCGTAAGCATTCTTGAGTTATAATCCGGAAACCATTTTACTATTTCGAGTCACTGTGACCTTGGCCTTTGACCTAGTGACCTGAAAATCAATAGGGGTCATCTGCCAGTCACGATCAATGTACCTATGAAGTTTCATGATCATAGGCGAAAGCATTCTTGAGTTATCATCCGGAAACCATCTGGTGGACGGACCGACCGACATGTGCAAAACAATATACCCCCTCTTCTTAGAAGGGGGGCATAAAAGTATTGTATATCTTGCCCTACCCATCAAATTATCGTACCATTTTTACCACCATTATTTCAATCTTCACTGAAATAAGAATCTTGTGCAAAACGACTATACAAAAAGTCGTTTGAATAAAATGAAAATTGCTGATGATCCATTATATTCATTTGGCAAACAAAGAGACGAAAATTAAGAACATTCATTCTGGGAATGTCAAATATCTGTATTGATTAAATATTACCAGAACAATCTTTTCCTTTCATTAACATGACAATCCTTCTACTTGAATATCCAATTAAGTCTGCTAGACCCATACATAATAAATTTTGTTTGTTAAGCTATAATGATACACGTGTAATATGAATAAACGCATTCAACGCATAACATGAGTAAAGAAATACATTATGTATGAATTTGATAACTTGACAAGAAAATGAATTTTAAACAAGATGTGTTTGTGAAACACAATGTCCCCCTATATGACGTTTGACCTTGAAGGATGACCTTGACCTTGACCCTTCACCACTCAAAATGTGCAGCTCCATGAGATACACATGCATTTCAAATATAAAATTGCTAGCTTCAATATTGCAGAAGTGACATTACATGAGCAATTTTGATCCATATATTTGGCCTTGAAGGATGACATTGACCTTGACCTTTCACCACTCAAAATGTGCAGCTCCATGAGATACACATGCATGCCAAATATCAAGTTGCTATCTTCAATATTGCAAAAGTATTCATAAAATGAGCGATTTGGGCCACATATATTTGACCTCTGACCTTGAAGGATGACCATGACCTTGACCTTTCACCGCTCAAAATGTGCAGCTTCATGCGATACACATGCACGCCAAATATCAAGTTGCTATCTTCAATATTGCAAAAGTACTAATAAAATGAGCGATTTTGCTCACATATATTTGACCTCTGACCTTGAAGGATGACCTTGACCTTGACCTTTCACCACTCAAAATGTGCAGCTCCATAAGATACACATGCATGCCAAATATCAAGTTGCTATATTGAATATTGAATTACTGCAAAAGTGTACATTAAATGAGTGATTTTGACCCATATATTTAACTTCTGACCTTAAAGGATGACCTTGACCTTGACCTTTCACCACTCAAAATGTGCAGCTCCATGAGATACATATGCATGCCAAATATCAAGTTGCTATCTTCAATATTGCAAAAGTTATTGCAAATGTTAAAGTTGGCGCAAACCAACCAACAGACCAACCAACCAACCGACCAACTAACCAACCAACAGACAGGGCAAAAACAAGATGTCCCCCACTACTATAGTGGGGGACATAAAAATTATTTCGAATATTTTGACAGTGAATTGGAATTGTTTTATGATATTGTTTCACAAACTTATAATTAAATTTTGATGAATGTTGTAGTTTTTAGTAAATTTTACAAATGCAAATTTAACAATTTAAAAGCGTACCTTTACCGAAATAAAATTAAATGTTGGGCCTATGGTTATAAAATAAAACTATATGCACATATTAAGGTGTCTATGCCTTTTTCATCTGTTTATATAATGTAGACATTCTACTTTGTCTTTACACACTAGATGTTTTTCCCATCTTTATGTTTGTTGTATATGGGTGTGTTTTTTTCAACACACAACTACATGTAATTGTTATGTTTACAAGATACTTCAATAACTTGTGCTTTTTCATAGATGACTTCTGTTACACATTAATTTAGATTAAGATGCATTACATGTGTTTTTGTTGCCGTTTTCTTATGTCCGATAGCACAACATTATTGTAATTATTCATATTGTATGTGTACGTGTCTGCAATCACGAAATAAAATGCGTTGAACAAATATGAAATTTGAAAGCAGTGAGACAATTATATAACTTGCTGAACACAATGACTTAATACGATGTCGTAATAAATTGCATTGTTTCCTTATGAAATGATTCCATATCGTTCTTCTATTCACACTTATTTTCATTCGCATTGTGTTGTTTTCTGGAAAATCATAAGTTAAGGAATGCTTTAAGGATGTTCGATCGTTTTGTGATAATTTTCAAAATATCCGGAATGCTATAATTTTTTGTATGGTGATTAATGAATCTGTATCTGAAATTAATATAAAATAAAAAAGAGAGGTCACCGTGAATAATTTTGAGATAACGAAGGTTTTTAAATGCTATGTGCGTTTGAAAAAAGGTCATTTTTGCGGGGCATAAATTTGGGGGTACGGTAAAATGTTTTTGTGTAATACATCTAAAATGGCATAATAGTATTGAGATTGCATTAGATTAGCAACTGTAACATGTGTATTATCATAGTGAACAGTTTTAAAACCAAAAATTATGGAAATCGTAAAAAATAATGAGAAATAAGTATGAATAGTTTTTTGTTTGTTTTGAATTTTTTATTGCACAGTTCAAAATAGATAACATGCAATACAGATACATATTTCTGTTGATGTAATATTCATATTCATTTGAAGTTCTAAATAATTAAAGGAAACTAGCTAAGCATTAAAATGAAGTAAAGAAATTAGTAGGTCACCGTGGATTTTTTTTTGCTATAGACATTTTAATATGGACTTAATTTCAAAAATACAATGACAAACATTGTAATAGTAATTAAAACATATCTATATAATAACTGCTCCATAACAATCAAATTATCAACTGAAATGTGATACACGTAGAAATATTTTTAATGTATATTGTTATGAAAATATTTCAGATGTAACAACTGAAAAAACAATGTTGATGTTCATATAAACATCTTAAATTACCCCACCCACCTGTTACCCATGTTGTTGGTTGTAAATTGAACATATGTATTAGGTATTTTAAAATTATTTTTAGAACTGTGTGATGTGTATTTAAAGACAAGAGGCCATGATGGCCCTGTATCGCTCCACTGCTGAAAAAAAGACTGAAACAAATATTCTCCGCATGTGCAGATACTTAAATATAGGCCCTATTTAAGCACATGTACAATTTTGTGACCACCTGGGCTGGGTCAAATTTAACCCCAGGGGCATAATTTGAGCAAACTTTGTAGAGGACTACTATATCTCACTCCATACAAAATGTGGTGGCCCTAAGTCTTAGATGTAGAGTTAAGGACAAGAATATTTTTAAAGTTTTCACAAAATAAGCAAGATACAAGCGTATATAATGTTAAATTTTGTGACCCGCGGGTCAGGGTCAAATTTGACCCAAAGTACAAACTTGGTAGATGACTTTAAGATGTTCCTGCATACCAAATTTGGTAGCCATAGTCAGAATGGTTTTCGACAAGATTTTTTAAGATTTCACAAAATAGGCGCTTTATAAGCGTTTATTAAATTTTGTGACCCCCCGCGGCAGGGTCAAAGTTGACCCCAGAGGCATTATTTGAACAAATTTGGTAGAGGTTTATAAGATGTCACTACATACCAAATTTGGTAGCCCTAGGCCCAATAGATATGGACAATTTTTTTTTAAGTTTTCACAAATTAAGCACTTTATAAGCATATGTTCAGTTTTGTAACCCCTGGGGCAGTTTCAAATTTAACCCAAGGGGCATAATTTGAACAAACTTGGTAGAGAACTATTACATGTCACTACATACCAAATTTGGTAGCCCTATGCCATACTAATATGAACAAGAAGATTTTTAAAGTTTTCACAAAAAATGCCTAATATAAGCATATGTTCAATTTTGTGAACCTCAGGGCAGGGTCAAACTTGACCCTAGGGGCATAATTTGAACAAACTTGGTAGAGGACTATAAGATGCCACTACATACCAAATTTGGAAGCCCAAGGCCCAATGGTTATGGACGAAAAAATATGTGAAGTTTTCACAAAATAAACCCTATATAAGCATATGTTCAATTTTGTGACCCCGGGGCAGGGTCAAATTTGACCCCAGGGGCATAATTTGAACAACGTTGAAAGAGGAACATTCCTGAGAAATTTCATCACAATTGGACCAGTAGTTTAGGAGAAGAAGATGTTTAAAGGAAACGTTCAGGCACGCACGCACGACGGACACAGAATCATAACATAAGCCCCGCTGGCCTTTGGCCAGTGAAGCTTAAAACAACAAAGAATACATTAAGCTGGGCAATTATGTTTCACACACCATCTGTGGTTTAATGCACTGCCAAAAATATCTTACAACTTAGGTGAAACATGAGAAATACAACTGACATAAGAATCACAACTATGTTCGTCATCGAGAAGGAAAAACAATTATGTAACAGCTATTAGAATTCATAGCTTATCTATATACAAGATGCAAATTACAATTGGTTAGATGTCAGGCAACAAATAACTCGCTATTGTACATATTATTTTCTTTGATTTTGTTACTCTGATTTGTCTGTTTGTAACCTCTGACAGGGGGCTCCTCAAACCACTCAGTCCGTTTCTTTTTGATACAGGACTCAAATGTTTAAGTTGAAATCCACTTCCTGCAACTTTCCTTGCAACACCTTGACTTATAAATTTTGTATCAATTATGGTTTGTAAAGATTTGATGTTGGAAGCAACCTTTAGTTACACATTGTATGTTAACACTGCTCGGTAAAAGCTGAATGAATATTTGTTAACAATTTTTGGTCAAGAGGAACAAAGTTCACTAACTTTTGTAAAGCTAAAATATCCTGTATAGCGCCATGTGCCATGTATAATTCACCAATGACGTCTTTAACTAAATGTTCCCGCTTATATGATTTCATATTTGGTAATATTTCCTTTAACATTTTTAAGTATCTAAAAAGCCACAAATATTTTGCTGAAACTCAAACATTTTTCAACAAGTATGGATAGCACGGAGCAACACTTTACAATCAAAAGACTCTATATTATGCCCAACTAAAATAATTGGTGAACATTTCTGTAAGAATGTTATAAAACTTGTCAATGCAGATTTGATGGGGACAGCTGTTACTGTTTGTCTCTTGACAAGCATAGAGTCGCTAACAACTGTCACTCCAGTTATTTCTGACGCTTGCAAGGAAATCTTCTTCTCATGCATCACATATGTTGAAAATTGACCAGTTGAATGCACTGCAGCTATCTGAATTATGTGAGAAGTGTGCTCTGAAAAAACAAAACAAAAATTTTTAATAGAAATTGCACAAAATCCATTTTAGCCCCGTTAATCACAGAGCCCTGGGTCGCTCCCCCAAGTACAATGTAAACTTCTTAAAATACATTTGAAGTGTTTACAATAAATATAAAAGGGAAAAACATTGCCCCCCACCAGGACAGGACTTTTTTTTAAGCTTAATGTGAACAATCGTAGAAGAGGTTCCTTCACATTCATTCTCTATGCATTGTGGTTTAAGAGAATTTTCAGTTGAAGGGTTATTGATCGGAAACAATTTTCACACTTATTGTGACCTTTGACTAAGTGACCATAATTTAAATGGGGGTTATATACTGTCCAATCCCTATGCACATGGAGAGTAAAAAGCCAATCAGTGAAAAAGTTGACAAATTATTGATCGGAAACTTAATGATCTACCCACAGACAAACATCCAGCAAAACAATATTAACTCTCTCTTCCAAGGGGGGCATAATAACTGTTATTATGAAAATTGAAACGCTCTTTTCTTCCATTCATGGATATATCAAAGTAAGTTGTTGGCATCTAATGATCTTATGTATTCATAAATCTGAAGAAGCGAAGAGAAGAGTGTTTAAATTCTTAAATGATGCACAATAATATACTAAAGCCAGTTGTGGGTAATGTAACATTGCATCATCTAAGTGGTATTTACTATCATTTTATCAATAAAGATTAAGAATGATGTATTATATGAAAGCAAAATGAGAAATTAGTCTGAACATAACTCTTGTTGCAATTCAATCATATGCTAGGTTGACCAACAATTCACACGATATCTCTGACACATTGAGTTACTCAGCAGTAGCAGGTTGAATTATGTTATACATGTAAGTAAATATGTATATTTTTTAATAGAAGTTCAACTTTGGAGATTTAGAGTACCTAAATACCTGAATTGGACCAAGATAAACTTCTGTATGTGCAACACTGTGAATAAGGAATATGTTAAAAATAAACTTTACCTAACCCTCTTGTTTCCAAATCAAAGAAAACAAATTCCTTCCCAGTAGTGTCTAGCCCTGCTTGACCAGGCTTGGGTATAGGTGGGGGTATAGTTGTAACTTCAACGTCTTGGTCCTCTATGTTTGAACTGTATGTTGGTCCCACTTGTACTTCTTGCACTGTCCTTTGAATGCCTGAACAGAAAAACAGAATTTCAAATTGGAACATTTGCTTGCACCTTCATGGGTTATCTCCGATTTTTATTTAAAGAAATGATTACACAGCACATTAATGCTTTTACAATAATCAATTTACAAACATTAGCATATGCTTTTAAATGTTACTACTACTTTGCATATATAATTGATGGATCTATTGATACAATCTACAACAAGAAATGTGTCCACACGACAAGGATGCCCCAAACTCCAACTTTGTAACTATATAAAAAAATAATCCATACAATTGTAAGAAACCCAGTTTGGTGAAGATCGGATGAAAACTACTTGAATTAGAGAGAAGGCACGACAAGTGTGAGGGACTGACCAACCCACGGACAGTGCGAAAACTATGTCGCCAATTGGGGGCATACAAATGAAGAATACTGTGTTTTAAATATAAAATGCCCATAATTAAAAATACCGTTCGAGTTTTAAGTCTTATGCGTCACTGTTTTGCTGCACGAGTAACAGCTATAGCCTTTCTTTTTTGTGCTGAAGGTCATGGAGAAGGGCCAGTTTCGATGTGAAAGTCCCAGGTGAAACACCCAGTTTTTGATTTACCTGAAACAGATTGCAGTAAATGACAGAACAGTTGACAATGCACAATGCTAGAATATGCTTATGCGGAATAAAATAATATGAAATAATGTCACTAATTTACAAAAGTTACAACATTTTATAAGACCTAGTGATCTACATACACACAAATAAGAATTAATTCAAGCCCTTTATTTTCAAAACCAATACGTATTTGACAAATTGAGAATATTTATGTTTTGTAAACTTGTAAAATTTCATATTTATTACCGGTATTAATAACTAGGACTGCAGGAAGAAAATAAACTTATGTCACTTTAAAATATACATGTTTAACTAAGGACAACCATTCACATTCTACTGTAATTGTGTTTACTGGCAGTAAATCAGACAAAATATGAAGGAAAAATATAGCAAGTACAATATAAAAAATGTATGCATGTAGACTACACGCGAATAACTTAGAGATAACTATCTGAATGTATTCAAAAGTATCAGTAATTTAGACAATAAATCATGATATAATGCACCAATGTACCAAAAAGACAAAGAAGTCTTACCCAAATGCAAGCTTTGTGATCATGTCATAAACTCTGCCATGTTTCCGTCCAGTAGCCACATTATTTACTGCACCACAATTGCTAAACTGTATGTCCAAAACACATGCCTGTCCGAAATCCCTGCTTTCTACAGTGTTAAGTAAATTCATGGGCACTTGACAAGCACTGCATGCTAAACGCGATTCGGTCAATGTGTCGAGTTCAACGACACGTCTACCAATTTTATATCCAACTAGCATCGCTGTTGTCACATGTGGTCACGCTTACCGACGAACCGATAGAAAAATCGTCAAAATAACAGTGGTCATACCGGAAATCCTGATTGTCGGTGGAAATAGTCTTTCTATTGAAATCCACATTGTTCTTTTGAACGTTGTTGTTTTCAATACCTTTTAAGTTTCGTTTTGTATTCCGAATTATATCCAAATTAGACATTTTAAATGAAAATTATTAAGCCAAGTATCTGATTCTCATTGTTGACAAATTATCGTTTCGTTATCAATAGACGCTTGTATTTGCACAGAAAATAACATCTACAGCGTAAGCAAGCGTTTCATCGATGTCGATCACGAAGTGACGTCAAGCAATCGAACGCTTGGTTTCAATGCAGTAAATCTCGAAAATATGTAAATGCCGAAAATTTAAAGGCGCATAATCAAAACAGTAAAACTAGAATTTACACTCGTTTATTCCAACCTAATATTTTGAAACCGTGAAAATATATAAAGGTTTTTAATTTTCACGATATAGTGAATCAATTACCGTAAAGTGGAAACGATCGAACATCCTTAATTACCGGTATCTTTGATAATATTTGATATCTGTAAATTGGTTTAAAAATATAAGAAGATATGGTTTATCAATCCAAACTAAAGTTTGATAACGTCAAATATCAAAGCTCCGTGTCTTGTTGTTGCAGAAAAGCTTAGAAGACTTCTATTTATTACCTAAATATGCAGCTAACTGTAACTTAGGAAGATCACGCTACAGGATCATTCCAGTTAACCCGTTTATGCCTAGTGGACTCTCTCATCCTTCTAAATGGGATCAATTTATTTCCAAAATTAGGGATGTCTAGTATATCTCTATATTGATAATATTTCTTACAGAAATTCCTTTAAGCAAACAGCGCAGACCCTGATGAGACGCCGCATCATGCGGCGTCTCATCTGGGTCTACGTTGTTTGCCAAGGCCTTTTCTAGACGCTAGGCATAAATGGGTCAAGTTTGGTGAAAATAACCATAGAGGCATATGGTTTAAGGAATAACTCTTAAAGAAAATTGTTGATGACGGACCCCGAACGATGCACGACACACTACGCGCGATTCCGGACGGCCACCTTCCATAAAGCTAACCAAGAGCAATCAGTTCTCAGTTGAGCTAAAATACACTTAAACAGAATGTGAAAAAAAGAAAGTACAGAGAAACAATTGTATAATAAAAATGCAGATCTGAATCAGAATGGATTTCGGCAGCATCATTTTCACACAAAAGCAAATCAAGTTACTCACAGTAATACTATTTATTTTCAAGATTTTAATGGCGCAACGGTTTTCATACATAAACTGCTGTAGTCTTACCCCTAGAGCAAACTCAATAACATGCTTAAGAATCAATGAGTTTTTGAAACTAAAGTCTACAATAGCCAATAAAGCATATATGAATTCATAAAGATTCGTTGTTAATGGTAAACTGTACAAATATTCAGTGTTTAATACTCTGTAAATACATAATTTTAAATAGTAGCATGATGACCTGAAAGTATATAGAGCGATGCTTCCGGATCAAGCATTCAAACAAATTTCTAGGAATTCCATGGAAGTTTCCATTCTGGCGTATTTTTTTAGACTTATTTGTAAGGGAAGTTCTTTCTAGGGTTGCATCGTCATTAACAGACATACTGATGCTTGAAACTCCTACATAATTAGCTTGAGCTTCAACATTATCGCGGGCGTCCAAAATAACACACATTTCAATAGCTATCGACAGTAGTTCCAAATAAACATTCCCAAATTGCCGAATAAGTCGAAAACGATAGTACAATATTGCTACAAAGAAAAAAAATATAGCCAAAACTGGAAGAAGGAAATACTACAGCTGCTACAAAGCACATTATTAGTATCTGCGATATGAATATAAAAATATCAAGGAAAATTAAACTTGTCACATATGAAAACCATGTAAAAACTATAAAACAGATAACACAAATAAGGACAAGAACAGATTTGGATGAAAACAACCTCGAACCAGGATAAAACTTCCTTTGTTCCATAATGGATACCACAAAGCCTTTTATGATAATGCCTCCACCGTTAAATAACGGAAAAGCATCGAAGATAAAGCAAATAACAATTTTCACAGAACAAAATGTAATTAACGGTAGAACAAGTGTAAAGAACTTGAGTTTATTTCTGTATAACTTCATAAAACGCACGTTTTGAGAGAAGAAAAGTCTACGCCAAAGATGCCGTTGAAAAGCATCAAAAAGCTGCCTTTACACAATGCAGCCGGGCTCAGTTTCCGGTTCAAGGTGAGCCATACATAATACTTCGTCAAGTCCGAAAAATAACGGAGACCATTGTCGTTTTGTCGGCATTCCATTTTCAACAATCTGTTTCAAACTTCTGGGAATTACCGTTATAATAATTCAAAGAATACAATAAATGCATATAACTGTTATCGGCCCTCCTAGAATCGGTACAAATGTTTTTCGGGCATCCTCAGCCGCGGCTAGAAGAGACACGAATCCTAAAGGCTTGCCTTTAGAAACAAGATCACCTACAGTTATTGTGTTAATTGAACCAATACCGTCTGTATACATTAAAATCCTTGCAAACAATAAAACGGGTACACTAAGCACGCACAAAAATCGCCTCAGACGGGAAAACATTAACGAATGATTCTGTTTGAAGCCGGATACCATTCTCGAAGGCAGATCTGACAATGTCAATGGTAGTTTTACGTCAAGGAATATCCATTTGTCGTCTTCTAGTCTTTCTTGCGTTAAAAATGCAGATATATTCAGTCTTTCGTAGTCATAAGGCTGAATGATTTCCGATTTTGACATTGCGCCGAGTATATTGAATCCAAATAAGAAAAGAATATTAAAATTAGAATTCCGACAATATACGGTCCAGTTGTGCACATTGTCCATTTATTCTGCTTTTGGTTGCATTCCGGCTCTGAATATGTTCCGTTAGAGTAATCATAGTTAAATTCACAGCACGAGTATGCAAAGATATTAGTTGGAAAATTAAAATATAGTCCAGCAAGATATTCCATGCTAGTATTGAAATATTTTAGTAATGTCACATAACAGAAAAACTGTTGTTGAAATCTATGTTCGTCATTCGACCGTGTATTTGAAACTTCTTCAGATAATGCCGTCACTGCATTCATCATTGACCTGTTATCACCAAATATTACTTTACACTGAATCGAATTTTCATCTGGTATTGATTCGACCGCCAAATATTTAAGTTCTAATGTCCTTGCATCTAACAATGAAAATGAGACTATACCGAAGTCAATAAACCACCTGAGGTACGGATATTTTGAGCGATTGGTTGAGTAGGTCCAGAACCAGTGATGTGGCAATACCACGTCAGCATGGCTCGACTCCACGACGGAGGTCCCAATGATTATCAGTCGGAATTTGACGAATGCTGGATTCGATTCATGGTATTGAATATAGAAAAATCGTTTGCTTTCGTTCCACACCTTAAATTTGCACAATGGTAAAGTATCATTGCTTACATTCTCCTCGGCGTAACTGCTCATGGTTGGAGTCAAAGCGACTTCACCGAACGTATCCACTGCTGAAAGCGCTATGGCAAATAATAGGTGTAAACTTTGAACCCTCTTCATGGCGTTGTTGCTGTAAATTTTTAAAACAAAATGTTGTTTGTATCGATACGCAACATCTTATATAATACGTTTTTTAATTATTATTTTTTTATAATACGATGATAAACTTCTCCTTTTGCAAATTCCCACGCATAAAATGTATATGATAATTGAATATAGCAAAGATACGATTACACTTTTATTAAACTATTTTGATACAACCATTTTGCATTTTCGTTTGCGTTATACATTAGTTATATGAAGCATTATAAGCAAAATATTGAATACAATTATTCGCGCTTTTTCACATATTATTTTCTATGCAAAGTCTAATGAACTTACTGTGTACTTATTAAACTTTCTGATCTCGATACTTTAAACGATTGTGTGACCCTTTTATACCTTGACGCAGATAAATATGGAGCTCAAAAAACAAATCTTTCGTAAAGTGATCTATAAATCCATTGTATTGTCTTAAACACTTTCATGTGAATTTTCCCAACAGCTTTGACTTGGAATAGGTCAATGCAGACAACGGAACGAATACCACTACTCTGATTTGCGCATTGTCCACTCACGTTGTTCTAATCGGACACAACAGGGCGGTCGTTTAATATTAATAAAACAGTTAAATCTTCCCGAATGCCGCGTTTCACAATTGTGAAAATTTTAAGTAAATATGATAAATTACCTATAACTTCCGTCATATGATTGAAAAATATGTTATTTAGACGAGCTTATTTGTTTTTAAAACGTTTTTATTGTAAATTTTATTTCCGGTTTTAATTTTAACATTCTGTAAGAATTTATTTAATTTTATTTCAGTTTGCTTTAACTTCAGGGTCGGATGAAGTTTGTTTAACATAATGTGTTGTATACCTGGATTTAATGTGATCAACAACCGTTTTTACATGTTCTGATTTTAATTTTTTTAACTTTTCATTTGTAAATCAGTATTCACGTGACATACTTATACATACACATGTGTATTTGATTAATCTTTTTTGTCCGCTGGCATATATTGCAACATAGTGTAGCCATTGAAGATGACACTTAGAGAGATGAGTATGCAACGAGCTATGGCATTATATTGCATGTATAATGCCTTTGTAAGTTAATTTTAATGTCTTGAACAAAAGAAAGTTAATCACTGTAGTGTTATATTTCTAACGCATATTGTAATCCAAAATTAGTATTATTATTATTAGAACTTCTATTTAACCGTGGAATTCACATTTAAATGCACACATTTTAGCTCCGACATTTAAAAAAAAGACAAACTGTTTTTATAAATGCTTGCAGAAAAACAAGTAACATAACTCCTTCTTCTGTTATATCAGTAATGATTCAGTAATCTTTGATTTCACATGTTGTCTTTTCAACAAGACAACATCAGTCAATGCCTTGACTACTTTAAAAATCGATTCGTTGGCCCTTGAGATGACATAGCGCTCCGCTGTGTTAACGTCCAGTACTGGCTTGAGTACTTCATTGAAAGCGTTCGGACATCCAGAATAGAAAACGTACGTCACAGCTTCTTTTTAAGAATGTGCATTCCTATTTTATAGACGGAATTACGGACAGACGGACATAAGGAACGTAACCATTAGATCTTTTATAAGAAACGAGTGTTACGAATGAAAATCCGCTTACACCATAGTGAATGAAAAGGACATCATAAACCCGCCGGATAGTACAATAAACACAGCAGGCTATGGAAAATGCACAACATACTATTGTAAGCACATATCTTATTTTTATTAGCCCAAAAATCAATAGTCAACAGAATTCTTTCATTGTACTGAACGCGGCTTCGGCATTTCCTTCTTTGTCTATATGGAGCCAAAGTTTACAAAAAGTATTTGTTCTTTGTCAAGGAGCCAATGTTGCTTATATAATACATATGGAGCCAAGGTGTGTAAAGGTAATACTGACTTTAGACACGCTCGGCCAATTCTATTTAATATTTTTTATTCAGCGCGCCGTGGTACGCGAGAGTATCATATTATGAACAGAAGTCGGACGAGACTTTTCTCTAGAATGCGTGTTATTTAATATATTGGAAGAAATGCTTTGTCATCATCATAAGACGTTCATAGATAGTCCATTTTGTCTTCCCTTGACGATTTACAGAGTGAGTACTGTCCCTGAAAATCTGCGATATTAAATTTAATAAGTAATTGTAAATGAGGAGACATTTGTATCTTTGTGTCGTATGAACATGCAGAGAAAAGACCGGATTTCCATACACTGACAATTATACACACCTATCTCTGTACTTATTAATCTCCAAAATCAGGCATTGCTGTTGCCGATGTTTTTGGGGGATTTCTATCAAATCAGCCAATAAAAGATTTGGATTTGTTCATTCGGGTCTACTGGCGGGACTTTTTCCAAGAATTTCATAAGCTGTTGATAAAGGTCATTCAATGTTTAAAGCTGAGTTAGGCGGATACCTCGAAAAAACAACAACAATTATTTCATAGCGAACGTGCGTTTGAGTATATAACAAAACGAATCAGACATAAAATATACATTAAAAAATGCTCGGAGCACTTTCAAAATTTCGTTTACCGTTTAAATGGGACACGGAAGTTTTGTTAAGTGTGTTCTGAAACTTGTCAGCAGGCAAGGATCTGTAAAACATAAATTTCTTCCGTAAATATAGTCAGCGATCAGAAACAAAATATGCGAAATTAGGGGTGGAAGGCAAATAATATCTTACGAAAATATTTTCCGCTCGGTAGGAAGTTATTATGTATGCACTTCAAAATTATAGTCTTGTAGCAACATTTTTATTGAGCTGCGTAACTTAGGTTTATTTCCTTACTGCCTTAAGTTTCTTTAAAAGGTATGTTTAAAAGTAATTTTAAATATATCTTTCATGAAGAAAGTTGAGTTTGTCAAAAGCCATTGTTTACTTGTCAGATTGTATAGGTGTGTTCTTTAAACATGTTTCAACGCGACATTTGTGGTTCATTTTCCCGGTACACTTACATGTGATCGGCTCATTTAAGAACGTTGAGCCAGTCATTAATGCATAACTGAAATGTAATCACAATAAAACCAGTTTCGATGCGTTTAAAAATATATCAGCATTTTGGTTTATGAAGGAATAATTTCGAAAAAAGTATATATTTCAATTTCTTTTTTAAATTATGTAGGAATTTTAATAGACCAATTCTTGGTCTTAAAACGTTGGACATTTCATCACAGTTATCACAGGTGGTCCGATTTCCTGTTAAAATATATGAGGTTTGTTTCCAATCCCTTCTGTAATTACTGTTTCATGTGTTATGTTTGTGATTTTGCATTATAATATTATTATTGTAATATAGAATCATATGTATCTTTATATACAATTATATAATGTAAGAACAATATCATTTTATTGGTTTTAACAAGCGATTGAAAAGACACATTTAAGCGTATCGTTTTTTTTGATTTTAAGAAAAAATAACAAGTAAATAAACACATTTTGAAAAAAAGTATTAATAATTAACGTTAAGAAAAAAAACATGATGCAAACATAAACCATAATTTAACACAATATAAAGGCTTTACATAATAAGATTATGTATTTTTTATTTTATAATTTAAACTCAATATACTAAATAAAATAAAAAATATTAAAATTTAAAGCAATACAAGTTCACAATGTTGGTAGTATAAAAACGGCTCTGGTTCAAATAAAAGTTTCAACACAGAGCATAATTCATATTTATAAGGAACACCATTAACACATTCATTATTATATGAAACTCAATTATATTCTTAATATGTTTGCAAAGTTCGCAATGGCTTTTCATCGAAAATTAATAATTAATTGGCAAAATAAACGTACTTAAGCGCGCGCTGTGTGAGGCAAGTGCACATCTTTTATCTTAATGGTGGCTTCTATTTCCATAACAGATTCGGTGTGTGTATGTCTATTAATTTTGAATCTGGAACCAGCATTTTAAATTGCGAAGATTTAAATACTCGCGCAGAATTGTTTGTCCTTGATTGCATTAGTTCATTCAATTCTTAATAGGCAAGTCCCTCTCAGCAACGCACTGACCGTTACCAAAAGTATCATTTGATTTTAACCTCACCATTCGGTATTTTTTACACTATATACATACATGCGAAACACGCGAAATGAACTAGATGTGAACAAATAGATATTTCTAGTTAGGAGATAAAGACTTGTTTAACACCGACCAAGGTCTTCGGTTATTTCAAATCGATTCCTCCAGTACCTCAGAATGGACTGTTTAATCTTGTTCTCCTCTAACTGTCGTTTTAACATCTCATTGCCATCTAACATGATAATCTCCAAAACTCTTGGCAACGCACCGACAATAACTATAAAAATCACGTGCATAACGTCAGATGACTCCGATGATGTTTGCATTTTATATTTTGCCATTATTGACATCGTCAAAATAACTAATATTATAATCAGCGCGAAGTGAAATATCAGCTTCAAAACCTGAATATGTACGGGTCGATGTTTGTTGACCAAGTATTCAAAAAGGTCTTTTGGTATACCATGCGTATTTTCCTTCTGATGTGTTTTCCTTGGAGGTTGCTCAATTTTTATTCTCTGCAACGTGTTGTGTGGAACTTCAATAACAACGTTGTTCACACGAATGTTTTTGACACCCGTAGCCCGCACGTTGGAGATTTCTATTGTTCCGCTTTGAATAGACACGTGATTAACATGGACGTCCAGATCCTGTGATTTCTCAACAGCCATTGATAGCAGATCGAAATAAGTATCCCCAAATCCTCGAGCTAGTCGAAATAGGTAATACAGCAGAACAACAAAGAAAAACAGATAACCGAACGCAACGGAAGGAAAAACAATGACAGCTACAAAACATAATATAGCAACTTGTGAGATGAACACGAAACTCTCAAGGAAAATCAGAATTAGTAAGTATCCAAACAGAGAATACAGAACGACACAGATTAAGACACAAAACAAGAATATTGGAGTCGTAAAAATGCAGCTCAGCCATTTATAGTACCGCTTTTGAGCCATTTTTGTCAGTACTGCTCCTTTAATTATAATTACAGTAATGTTGATTAATGGAATCAGGTTATAAACGACACACAGTAGTGTTTCCAGTAAACAAAGGAATGCAACATAAGGCAAAACCACAAAAAATAAAAACCCATTTGAGCGTTTCAATCGTTTCATCCTCTTCTGCTGCATATAAAACAATTTGTGCCAAAATGACTTTGTGAACATCATATAAAAGCTCCCCCGACAGACAGCTGCGGCTCGGTGGTATCCGGGCTCCGTCACTTGCTCTAGTTGCGCCATGCAAAGAATTTCATCAAGACCGAGGAAAAACGGCGACCACGGTCGTTCCTTTGGCATCCCATTCTCTATGACCTGTTTTAAACTTCGAGGTAGGACAAGCAGAACGATTCCAATGCACATGAAAAGAATCACAGCACCGATAGGACCACCAAGTATTGGGACAAACACCTCTCGCGCATCAGTTGAATTCGCAAGAACTGAAAGAAAGCCCAGTGGGTTGCCTCGTCTAACCAGATCATCTACAGTTATCTTGATAATAACTCCCATGCCGTTTCTGTACATAAATAGTTTGATATACAGTATGAATGGGGTTAGAAACATGCACATAAAACGTCGCAATCTCGAAAAAAGAACCGGATGTGCGGATTTGAATCGTGTTATACTTTTTGTAGGAAGATGTGATAATGTCAAAGGCGATTTTCCATCGAGGTAAACCCATTTACCAGCAGGTTCGTTATTAGAAAAAGAACAAAGTTCAGACAAACTGTCGTGGTCAAAGGATTCAATAATTTCGTCCGTTCCCAAACAGTGAAATAAATCCAAAACAAGAATTGGAATGTACATAAGTAAAATAACGCCAACGATATATGGACCAATGGTGCA
This sequence comes from Dreissena polymorpha, assembly GCF_020536995.1. Classification (NCBI taxonomy): domain Eukaryota; kingdom Metazoa; phylum Mollusca; class Bivalvia; order Myida; family Dreissenidae; genus Dreissena; species Dreissena polymorpha. The sequence continues at coordinate 73,791,113 of NC_068367.1, read as the reverse complement.
CACTGTCCATTTCTCTTGTAACGTATCGCACACCGGTTCCAAATACTTGCTAAAGACGTAATTATAAGTAATTACACAGCAAGAATATTGCATAAACGGCGTTGGGTAATTCAAGTAGAGTCCGGCATAATATCCGAGTCCAGACTTAGCTCCTTTCATTTCAGTCAAATAACAGAAGTAGATTTCTTCAAACATATGAACGCCATTCTCAGTTTCATTGACCACAAGTTCAGCCAGGGCATTCGCGATATTGATCATGGAATAATTTGCACCAAAGTCTACTAAACATTGTGAAGTTGATCGACTCCTTAGATCAACAAAAGGGATTTCTAGCGATTTCGTGTCGAGGAGGTCAAACGTGAGCAGCCCGAAGTCGAGATTCCAAAACAGGTACGGATATTTTGCAGTTGCTGTCGAGGACGTAAAGAACCAGATGTGGGGCTTCAATACCTGAGGTTCACATTTTTCAACAACGAAGTTGTCCGCGAATTGTATTTTAAACTTAACGAATTTTGGATCTAGTTGGCGCAGTCGGCTTTTGAAATACAATTTAGTTTTTTCCCAAATATAGAATTCACACAAGGGAATTTGTTCTGTAACAGCGGGTTCATTTAAAGGTGCGATGCTTTCGGGTTTATCAAGTTCAGCCGTTGATGACATGAAGAAAGTCCAACACCATATAGCGGCCAGAATTTTTCTGAATAAATGATACTGCATTGTTTAAATATCTGAAAACAATTAATGACAGTTTACATTAAGACAATCGGGTTTTTGACTCGGAGCAATTAGGGCAATGAAGTTCGGCTAGATCACATGAGTCAGTACAGTGGTCCCAGCGTTTTTTAATTACCTAGTGTTTTTTATGTATTTCCTTTTTTAAATAATATTTTTTATACAAAAATAACATCAAAGCAAGTATAATAATAATGTTATATTGTCGTTTAACGACATGCTTTATGAATTATTGTCATATTGTGTCGTCTTTGACATTTATTCACATACGACATAACCATAACTTAAACGCGGAAGACAATACATATATTTCTTCATGCACTTAAACATCATTGCTTATATTAGTAAAAATGCAAAATATAACGCACTTACTAATTAAGTCCCAATTTTCATAAACCATTAACATTTATTTAACTTTAAAAAGTTAACAAGTTAGACCGTTTTAACATTATACGGCGAACTTACTCTGAAATAACGTTGTTCTCAACAATCGCTTTCCTTAAATACAACTTGTTTCACAGGTAACAAAATTAAACAACGTGTTGAAGAATTACGGCATTGCTTAAGTAGGTAAATAATAAACTACCTGTACAATAATCTTCCTTGATGCTATCATTTTATGAAAATTGGTAGGATGTTTATTTCAACTTAAACTACCTGTACAATCTGAAAAATATTGGGCAATAGAGTGATTACTAATGAGGATATACTGTCCGTCATGCTTATTGAGTTGGTACACAGAAACATGTCACTATGAAAGATAGCATAAAACTACGAAAAATCTAGTTTTAAGTTTTAAATATACTTAAATGTACAAAATGTGAAGGTGTAAGCAGTAAACATTGTGCAACGAAATTAACATTTGAATCTGTTTTGAATTTGTAAACATAATAATCATATAATTTAGTTGATAAAATGTTATTTGTGAATCACAAATAAAACATTTTTTGATATAATGATCGCAAATAACAATGGCTTCGTGAAGGCGATCAACATCTGAACGACAGATATATATATATATATATATATATATATATATATATATATATATATATATATATATATATATATATATATATATATATATATATATATATATACCTTAACAGAAGTTGACAAAATAAACAACTGCATGTGGATGTTTTCTTTCGGAACAAAAATAGTATATCTTCTATTTGCTGCACTGTAAAACATGGAATTTGTCCCATTTGTGGTCAACACGTATCAACAAGTTTCAACAAGTGTCGAAACTCTGCGGTGTCATTTTTACCTTTGGTGATTGGTTATAGTCTGTGTTTATTTCAATCATTGGGTTCTCAATAATGCCATTTGACATACAAATCTTAAAATCTATCTTCAACATAAAAATCTCCTACATGATATTTTTGTAAATAAGATATGACCACAAACGTGCTAATTGCTTGCAGTTAGTCGGGTAACTTACCTGAAAGAAACAATTTCAAAAAAAGGGAAAATGTAAATGTGGGCAGTGCTTTCATTCTTGAACGCAATTACTGTTGTCAGTACCCTTATTTTATCCAATAAGTAGGAAATAAAGTGTTTATTTTTCAGATGGTGTTTTAACAGAAGCTTGTAAAAGTCTTCTTAAGGGATGATTATTATGAGAATCAACGTGACCCAAATAGTGCTGATGATATTGCTATCACAACGCAAAGTTGTCCCATCAGTATCATAAAGCAATTATAATGCTGATGATATTGCTATCGCAACGCAAAATAGTCCCACCAGTATCATAAAGCATTAATAATGCTGATGCTATTGCTATCACAACGCAAAGTAGTCCCACCAGTTATATTATGCATTAATAATGTTGATGATATTACTATCAAAATGCAAAGTAGTCCCACCAGTATCATAATGAATTAATAACGCTGATGATATTGCTATCACAACGCAAAGTAGACATATCACTTTCATAAAGCATTAATAATGTTGATGATATTGCTATCACAACGCAAAGTAGTCTCACCAGTATCATAAAGCATTGATAATGCTGATGATATTGCTATCACGGCTTAAAGTAGTCTCACCAGTATCATAATGCATTAATAATGCTGATGATAATATTCACAACGCAAAGAAGTCTCACCAGTATCATAAAGCATTAATAACGCTGATGATATTGCTTTCACAACGCAAAGTAGTCTCAACAGTATCATAAAGCATTAATAATGCTGATGATATTGTTATCACAACGCTAAGTAGTCCCACCAGTATAATAAAGAATTAATAATGCTGATTATATTATTATTACTTTCTTTTCTATTTTTAAGACTTGTTTACTTTACTCCGTCGATATGTCTATTATATGCAATGCGGACATGAATTAAGATAACGTGCGACTGAAACATGTTTATAAAACGAAATAGCAGGAACATAATAGCAGGAACATAATATTTCATGACAACCTAGTCCTTCGGGAAATTTATACCAACAGAGAGGAACAGACAAGCAGGAAATTAAATTCACAAAATTGCATTTGTATTTAAGAAGTTTATTAAATGCGTATTAAAATATATGTAAGATAGCCTCTGCTGTATAACCATCAACATACAAATAATATGCATATAACGTACATTTGATTGTAAAGACAACTCTAGTGTTATTATTTTTTTATTATAGTCAGGTACTTTATACAAATAATATGCCTAACTCGTAAATTTGATTGTAAAGACAACTCTAGTATCATTAACAGCATTTTTTTTAGATAATAGCTGGTAATGTATGTACTTTATCCGTACATAAACTGGAATCACGACTTCGTTGGCGTGCCAACCTTATACCTTCTTCAAACAAAGACGATAGAAATACCTTTTGAAGCTCTAAAGACTGAATCAAATTCAAGTTGCTTGGTTAACTACGGTGCAAATGAATCCATGATCAATGTTGCCAAAGCTTTATCGGAACTTGTGGTCAATGAAACAATGTGAGAATTACACGAGTTTGAACATATATTTTTCTGCTATTTATCTGAAATCAATGAAACGAAATGAGGGTTTAATGCTGGTATATGCATTAATTATCCGGCGCCATCGTCTTGCTGAAAGATGGACTACCATTACAGCGTTGAACAATATTCAAAAATCGGTGTGCAACGATATATATCGTGGGCGTCCTTATTTTGATTCACTGTCTTTTACTGGAATTACAATTACTTCATGCAATATCGTTGGACGAATTCAAGATGATACGGTTGATTTCACGATCGAAATGCATACAATCAAGATTGATGCGCAATGGGTTTTCCTCGAAGGAACTGCTTCTTTGACCGTGCCACATTTACCAGCAAAGCACGTGGTGATATTAAAGCACAGGCATCCGAGCGTTCACGAATACAATTATTTATATTAATACTCTTGGTCACTGTATTACGTTTTGCTACATTTGTCACTATTTGCACGTTCCTAGGAAAGGCCTTAGCCTGTTTTCGACACCACTCATTATTGTTTTTGTTACGACATTATAATTATGTACTTTTTCTGCTCGCGTAAAGAATAGTCTTGATCTGTCTTGTTCGTAAGTTGTGTGTTCGTCTCAGAAGTTGCTTTATTATTTTTTGTTGTTGCAATCATTTTTTTCCATAAAAATGCATTTAACCATCAGTTTTTCTCAGTAGTAATGCTATATTACATATTTAGAAGAACTCGAGGATTCGGAGATACTCATTTCGACCTGCGGACGATGGTCGTTGAGCAAACCGAACAAATATAAAAAAGTGAAGAGATTACAACAACCTGGTTGGTACAACGAAAACGTAAAACAAGCCAGGCCTTTAAGGGATAAATATAAACGTGAATCTAATTAGTCACAATATAAGTTGCGGCGTAATAAATGTAACAGTGCAATCAAAATGGCTAAAAAAGAATATGTTTCGAATGCGGTACAAAATAAAACAAGCGCGAAATCGCTCTGGAAAACTATTAAAGTAGCATCAAATGAACACAAAGAATCCTCAATTTTGCCAAACGATATAAGGAGGATGATAAGATAATATCTGGTAAAACAAATGAAGCTAATGCACTTAATGACCACTTTGTTGACATCTCGAAACTTATTAAAAGACTGAATTTGCTGAACACGATTTCCACTCACTGAAAACATATCTAGATGCTAAGCTTGATTCTAGGCAATTCTCTGTTCAGTTTATTACTACATCAGAAGTTAGTACTTTAATTAATCAACTACATTCAAACAAATCAGCTGGGGCTGATGGTATAGGGCCCAGCATTATTAAACTTTGCAAAGAATTCATTATACAACCTATCACTGCTCTTATAAATAACTGTATATCACATGGAACCTATCCCGACATGCTTAAAATTGCAAACGTTATACCTTTATACAAGGGGGGATCGGTGGAGGATCCGAATAATTATAGACCAATATCACTTTTACCTTCTGTATCTAAAATATTTGAAAAGCATATAGCAAAACAATTGCATATATATCTAGAATCTACAGGTCTATTAAACAAAACTCAGTCGGGTTTTCGCAAATATCATTCTTGTCAAACAGCATTGATTAATATAGTTGATTAATGGCTTAAACAAATTGATAATGGAAATCGGGTAGGTACAATTTTCTTGGATTTAAAAAAAGCATTTGATCTTGTGGACCATAGGGTTCTTTTATACAAATTAAAACTTTATCATTTTAATGATATCTCATGCGACCTATTTTCTTCATATCTGCGCAATCGATTTCAGTATATCAAAGCAGAAAACACTACCTCTACTTGTAAAAGCATCATTGCTGGTGTTCCCCAAGGATCTATTTTAGGACCTCTTCTATTTTTTATTTACGTTTATGATCTTTCGCTAGATCTTATTTGTGATTCTGCAATGTATGCTGATGATACAACTTTGCACACTGTGGGAACAAATATTCAAACAGATCAAAATAAGCTACAAACAAATCTTTCGATTGTAAACGATTGGTGCCAAACTAATAAAATGATTATTAATCCACTAAAAGCTACTTGTATGGTATTAAGGTCGAAACGGAAAACTCTAAACTTATCAAATCTAAAACTTAAAATTTCAGATACGGTGATATAAACAGTAAATTGTCAAAAACTTCTTGGCTTTTATATTGACAATACTCTATCCTGGAAACTACACATTAACAGCGTTTGTTTAAAAATGTCATCACGAATGTTACTTTTGCAAAAAATAAAACCATATTTAACCCTTGAAATGCGTAAGCCCTTCTACAATGGTTATATCTCACCTATATCCGACTACGCATGCGTTACCTGGAGTTCAGCGGCCAAAACGGAAATTAATAGAATAGTCAAAATACAAAAGCGTTGTGGTGCACATATTTTTAATAAAAAGTACAACACTAATTCAAAAACTATTTAAAGAGCTAAAATGGTTGACTTTCGAACAGCGTAATCACTATTTCACGTCAGTTATTGTATTTAAAGCATTCCACAATCAAACCCCAACATACATACGTGACCTTTTGACACCTTCACAAAATAATCACTTTAACTTGCGATCTTGCGAAAAGGGGGATTTAAAGCTAGTGCGGATACCCAAAACAAACTATTTTAAACAATCGTTTGAATTTTCTATCAAAAAAAAATGGAATTCGTTACCCCCATCTATTCGTAAAACTAACAATTTAATTACATTTAAGAAAAATTAAAAGCTTATCTTTTTTCCACACTTTATGAAATAAACTGAACATGCTTCATGTTGTTTTAGTAAATAACATTAGTTTAATGTTTGAATACTGTTCTTGCATAAATGATTATTGTAGTTTAATGTCTGTCATTTGTTTTTAATTATAATATATATCATTATAAGTGTGCATGCATATATGATTATTTATGTTTTGTTCTTATTGCTCAAGATGAAATATGATGTATTTGTTGTAAATTGTATATTGTTAGAAGACCTTGTTGAAAATAAGAAATGTATTATATAAATTGCATATTATGTAATTTCATCTGATGTATTTTTTAACAAGTTTATCTTCTTTAAATAAATATATTATTATTATTATTATTATTATTATTATAATCATTGTAATTGGACGATGTCAAGAGTGTCATTTGTAAATTACGTTGTCATTGACGTCGCAAATAACACTCTTGAGAGAATAGGAATCGAAAAAAAACGAATAATAACCGGCAAAAAGAAGATGCCCATGGGCGTTGTATCCTGTGGTACTAAAGAAATCGCGTGGAGTCTTTTGCATGTGTCTTATCATCGTTTGAATAATTCCGAGTTTCATTGCTTGCTATATGTCTTACTCTTAGCGCCGCAGATATGGCCGCAGTGGCCGCAGAATAGTGATGTCCAAGGAACATAGTGGGCATAACAACAGGGGTCATATCGTTTTATCAAGTATTCGGACCCTCTTTTACAATTTGGATACTTGACCAGTATTCGGATATCCGGATAATCGTTACCATTCCTTATAAATACACACCACAACGTACATCAAGGAACAAATTTAAGGATGTGGATGTCTTATGTGAACTTTATTTAGAAGGAACATTACACTTTAACGTCTATGCCTTTTATATACAATTATAAAAGCGTAAAGAAATATGTATGTTCCAAATAATACAGAAAATATCAAGTTTAAAATGACAACATGCATATGTAAGGCCCTGGAGTATTAATTAACTTGTTTATTATCTGTTATTTCATAATGTAAACAAACTGCTATTGTTTATATTATCATTTACTCAACCATTACACTATCCCATACACAAGATTATGGTTGAAGTGTTTAATTGTTATATTAAATGATAGAGTAATCATTTAAATATGTTTTGTCTAATGATTATAAACAGAACTTGAATTCCAAAACTTACTGTCAATGTCTGATCTTCAAGGAGGCAAGTCCAACCGTCATCTTGCAATGATTCTATTGGTTATATTCATTTCTAAGTGACTTAACATTGTATGATTATAATAATACGACTATAAGTTACTTTAAGGCACTATTTTATAGTCATTAAATGTTCATATATGTTGTTATATGTGTAAAATTCGCCATTCCTAAAAAGTACTTTTCAGCTGTTGAAGTATTTCGGATATATTGTAACGTAATATTTCTTTTCTGTCATAACTGCATTTTTGTTTAGGTCAGAGAGAAGTATATTTGTTTATTGTTAGATGTAGAATCTTTTGCTCATCTAAAATTTGCTCCTAAAATGTTCTTTTGTTAGTTAAAATATATTATTGTTGAATGTTTTGCCGCTTGAGAACTTAGTTTAGGATTTCGGATTCCTAAATGCATTTGATTGGGTGTCGCAATCCTAAGTCGTTTTGATTGGCTTAGCCAAATTCCTAAGACATTAGTGCGCAGAATCACGCAGAATCCTAAATCCTAAGTTGCTGAGCGGCAGATATAAATAGCGCGGATAAACAACATTTGGTATCTTTCATGATCACAAAAACTTCCGTTCATTACGGCATAAAAATCCGATCTTTATTAATTATTTAGATCTTATTGTCAGATCTTCTCCATTCTGAGAATGGTAGGCTATTTTACAAGTTAAAACTAACTTTACATCTTTGGTTACAGTATTCAGTACATTAAAAATGATTCATCCTATGTCTTATGAACTCCAGAGAGCTCAAGAATGTATCTGCGCTATACGAAAATACTTGTTATAAGATCTGTGTTTAAAGTCTACATTGAAGTGCCTTTTGAAACATGTCGACTTTATAATGCGATAATATTAGTAACTTTTAGTATCTGCAAATAAAAGATGTTGAAAACCTGAACCGCAGTTGTTTTGAAGCCATCCTGACAAGAGCGGCTAAATTATAGGCTGGGTACAACTAAATGGTAGCGGTACATTACACATACTCACAGTATGAGCCTCTTTCTTGGAAAACAAGGCTACATTCATATGCGTAAAGTTTCGTTCCAGATTAGCCTGTGCTGTCAGCCCAGGCTAATAATGGATAATTTCCACATGGACTAAATTTTTGTTTGGTAGATTCGTCGTTTATACACAATATTTCATATAGGCAGTACGTGTCGTCCCTTATTAGCCTATGCAAACTTCAAAGGGTAATCTGGGGCGAGAATTTACGCAAATGCATTAAGCCCTATTTTCACAGAACGTGACTCATATAATGAAAATGACCTACAATAGGGACATTCTATATTGAACAGCGGCGTATTTAACCCATTTATGCCTAGCGTCTAGAAAAAAGGCCTTGACAAACAGCGTAGACGCAGATGAGACGCCGCATGATTCGGCGTCTCATCAGGGTCTGCGCTGTTTGCTTAAAGGAATTTTGGTAAGAAATATTCTAAATATAGAAATAAATATACTTGACATCCCTAATTTTGGAAATCAATTGATCCAATTTAGAAGGATGGGAGAGTCCACTAGGCATAAATGGGTTAACACTGGTAAAAAGTACCACTTGTGTGTGTATTTTGTAATTTGTGAGGTCCTTGCGCCTAAGTCCGTCGGTTGTGTAGACCTTGATTGTGGCGAAGCACACATACCTGATTAACATGTTATACCTTTACCGTTTATATATATTAGCTCTTCCAATGTTCACGGCATTATTGCATTTCATCACCATTCTATATTTTATTTTTTCATTTCAATACGTTCTACTTAATGAACCAAATTTATTAACCCATTTATGCCTAGCGTCTAGAAAAAAAAACGCTTTGGCAAACAGCGTTCCCCCAGATGAGACGCCGCATGATATTCTTTAGAATTCACCCAGAGTGGGGATCGAGCCTAGGATCTCGTGACAGTCAGGCCGACACCATATACAAGTGGGGATCGAGCCAAGGATCTCGTGACAGTCAGGCCGACACCATATACAAGTGGGGATCGAGCCAAGGATCTCGTGACAGTCAGGCCGACACCATATACAAGTGGGGATCGAGCCTAGGATCTCGTGACAGTCAGGCCGACACCATATACAAGTGGGGATCGAGCCTAGGATCTCGGGACAGTCAGACCGACACCATATACAAGTGGGGATCGAGCCTAGGATCTCGGGACAGTCAGGCCGACACCATATACAAGTGGGGATCGAGCCAAGGATCTCGGGACAGTCAGGCCGACACCATATACAATACGCCACCGCAACCTCTTAGACCTAGGATCTCGGGACAGTCAGGCCGACACCATATACAAGTGGGGATCGAGCCAAGGATCTCAGGACAGTCAGGCCGACACCATATACAATACGCCACCGCAACCTCTTAGACCTAGGATCTCGGGACAGTCAGGCCGACACCATATACAATACGCCACCGCAACCTCTTACACCTAGGATCTCGTGACAGTCAGGCCGACACCATATACAATACGCCACCGCAACCTCTTAGACCTAGGATCTCGGGACAGTCAGGCCGACACCATATACAATACGCCACCGCAACCTCTTAGACCTAGGATCTCGGGACAGTCAGGCCGACACCATAAACAATACGCCACCGCAACCTCTTAGACCTAGAATCTCGTGACAGTCAGGCCGACACCATATACACTACGCCACCGCAACCTCTTAGACCTAGGATCTCGTGACAGTCAGGCCGACACCATATACACTACGCCACCGCAACCTCTTAGACCTAGGATCTCGTGACAGTCAGGCCGACACCATATACACTACGCCACCGCAACCTCTTAGACCTAGGATCTCGTGGCAGTCAGGCCGACACCATATACACTACGCCACCGCAACCTCTTAGACCTAGGATCTCGGGACAGTCAGGCCGACACCATATACACTACGCCACCGCAACCTCTTAGACCTAGGATCTCGTGACAGTCAGGCCGACACCATATACAATAAGCCACCGCAACCTCTTAGACCTAGGATCTCGTGACAGTCAGGCCGACACCATATACACTACGCCACCGCAACCTCTTAGACCTAGGATCTCGTGACAGTCAGGCCGACACCATATACACTACGCCACCGCAACCTCTTAGACCTAGGATCTCGGGACAGTCAGGCCGACACCATATACACTACGCCACCGCAACCTCTTAGACCTAGGATCTCGGGACAGTCAGGCCGACACCATATACACTACGCCACCGCAACCTCTTAGACCTAGGATCTCGTGACAGTCAGGCCGACACCATATACACTACGCCACCGCAACCTCTTAGACCTAGGATCTCGTGACAGTCAGGCCGACACCATATACAATACGCCACCGCAACCTCTAAGACCTAGGATCTCGTGACAGTCAGGCCGACACCATATACACTACGCCACCGCAACCTCTTAGACCTAGGATCTCGGGACAGTCAGGCCGACACCATATACACTACGCCACCGCAACCTCTTAGACCTAGGATCTCGTGACAGTCAGGCCGACACCATATACACTACGCCACTGCAACCTCTTAGACCTAGGATCTCGGGACAGTCAGGCCGACACCATATACAATACGTCACCGCAACCTCTTAGACCTAGGATCTCGGGACAGTCAGGCCGACACCATATACACTACGCCACCGCAACCTCTTAGACCTAGGATCTCGTGACAGTCAGGCCGACACCATATACACTACGCCACCGCAACCTCTTAGACCTAGGATCTCGTGACAGTCAGGCCGACACCGTATACACTACGCCACCGCAACCTCTTAGACCTAGGATCTCGTGACAGTCAGACCGACACCATATACACTACGCCACCGCAACCTCTTAGACCTAGAATCTCGGGACAGTCAGGCCGACACCATATACAATACGCCACCGCAACCTCTTAGACCTAGGATCTCGGGACAGTCAGGCCGACACCATATACAATACGCCACCGCAACCTCTTAGACCTAGGATCTCGTGACAGTCAGGCCGACACCATATACAATACGCCACCGCAACCTCTTAGACCTAGGATCTCGGGACAGTCAGGCCGACACCATATACAATACGCCACCGCAACCTCTTAGACCTAGGATCTCGGGACAGTCAGGCCGACACCATATACAATACGCCACCGCAACCTCTTAGACCTAGGATCTCATGACAGTCAGGCCGACACCATATACAATACGCCACCGCAACCTCTTAGACCTAGGATCTCGGGACAGTCAGGCCGACACCATATACAATACGCCACCGCAACCTCTTAGACCTAGGATCTCGTGACAGTCAGGCCGACACCATATACACTACGCCACAGCAACCTCTTAGACCTAGGATCTCGGGACAGTCAGGCCGACACCATATACAATACGCCACCGCAACCTCTTAGACCTAGGATCTCGTGACAGTCAGGCCGACACCATATACAATACGCCACCGCAACCTCTTAGACCTAGGATCTCGGGACAGTCAGGCCGACACCATATACAATACGCCACCGCAACCTCTTAGACCTAGGATCTCGGGACAGTCAGGCCGACACCATATACAATACGCCACCGCAACCTCTTAGACCTAGGATCTCGTGACAGTCAGGCCGACACCATATACAATACGCCACCGCAACCTCTTAGACCTAGGATCTCGGGACAGTCAGGCCGACACCATATACAATACGCCACCGCAACCTCTTAGACCTAGGATCTCGTGACAGTCAGGCCGACACCATATACAATACGCCACCGCAACCTCTTAGACCTAGGATCTCGGGACAGTCAGGCCGACACCATATACAATACGCCACCGCAACCTCTTACACCTAGGATCTCGTGACAGTCAGGCCGACACCATATACAATACGCCACCGCAACCTCTTAGACCTAGGATCTCGGGACAGTCAGGCCGACACCATATACACTACGCCACCGCAACCTCTTAGACCTAGGATCTCGTGACAGTCAGGCCGACACCATATACAATACGCCACCGCAACCTCTTAGACCTAGGATCTCGGGACAGTCAGGCCGACACCATATACAATACGCCACCGCAACCTCTTAGACCTAGGATCTCGGGACAGTCAGGCCGACACCATATACAATACGCCACCGCAACCTCTTAGACCTAGGATCTCGGGACAGTCAGGCCGACACCATATACAATACGCCACCGCAACCTCTTAGACCTAGGATCTCGTGACAGTCAGACCGACACCATATACAATACGCCACCGCAACCTCTTAGACCTAGGATCTCGGGACAGTCAGGCCGACACCATATACAATACGCCACCGCAACCTCTTAGACCTAGGATCTCGGGACAGTCAGGCCGACACCATATACAATACGCCACCGCAACCTCTTAGACCTAGGATCTCGGGACAGTCAGGCCGACACCATATACAATACGCCACCGCAACCTCTTAGACCTAGGATCTCGTGACAGTCAGGCCGACACCATATACAATACGCCACCGCAACCTCTTAAACCAGATGTTTTGTTTTTTGACTTGGTCGGTTCCTTGTTCCGGCGTTTGATTGTCAAGTGTCAGAGATAAGATATCTTTCTTCGTTAGTAATCCGCGCGTTTTGTACGATCTGTTCTCCTTTATGTGTAGTCATCAATTTATTTGCATAATGAAAGATCGGATAAACTGAATTAAAAAAACGAATAATACTTCACACCGTTTGACAGTGTATTTTCAAATAAAGGAAAATTGCGAGCTTGATGATGTAAATAGCTTATCAGGTTAGAGTCGAAACCAGATACATTAATACTCAAACCATACGACTTTAAGGATTTAACGTTCAGGGCCCGTACTTCTTTTTAGACTTATGAATAAAGTATAGTGTGAGACTCAATAAAAAATATCCCTAATTTTGCATACATACGGACTATCACTGGTGCTTATATAATTATGATCTTGTTCTTAATAAAGAATTATATAATTAACCCATTTGTGCATAGCGTCTAGAAAAAAGGCCTTGGCAAACAGCGTAGACCCAGATAAGACGCCGCATGATGCGGCGTCTCATCTTGGTCTACGCTGTTTGCTTAAAGGAATTTCTGTAAGAAATATTCTAAATATAGAAATAAATATACTAGACATCCCTTATTTTGGAAATAAATTGATCCAATTTAGGATGGGAGAGTCCACTAGGCATAAATGGGTGAAGTACCACACAAGACTTGAATTTCAAGAAGTTTTAATGCGTGATAGTTTTAAGAATATTCTTTTTTAGACTTATGTCTAAGGGTCGGTTTGTGAATACGGGCCCGGGTTTGTTTTCTAAGCCTCACTTTACGCAACTTCAAGGTATTATTCCCTACAACAGATACGGCAATGTGCTGTTGCTAGCTGGTGGCAATACGTGAGCTGAGTGTTCTTCACTTATCTTTTTTTTTTACATAATTAGCGTCATACGAAAAGGGGTCTAATGCCATATGCGGCCACAATAGCTTTAGACCAGACTGCGCAATACCGAAGTGGGTAGCTCCTGACCAGACTGTGCGGATGCTCAGTCGCATATGGCAAAATACCCATTTTTGCATGACGCGGATAACATGTAGGCGGCTAATACGGTTTAAGCATTCCAATGGTACCAATATATAACCAATAATAACAAGTATGGGGATGTGTTGCTGCGACCTTGCGACTAACCAATGAGCACATTCTGGGAAAACAGGGTTTAATGCAAATGCGTAAATTGTCGTTCCAGCTAAGCCTTTAAACGAAAACATCCATTAAAAACGAGCAGTTTCGTCCCAGATAAGCCTGTGCATACTGCAAATGCTAATCTGGGATGACATTTTGCGCACATGCATTAAGCCAAGTTTTCGCATAACGCGACTGAAATACTAACAGGTATGGGGATGTGCACTTGCTACCTCGCGGCCTTCATAACGGTCAGCTGGGTATTCCACAAGGATCATGGGGTCCCGTTGGTTTGCCTCACCATTGGCTCGAGCCTGGGCCAGTTCGTCGTGCCGTACCTGTATGAGGTGTTCATCGAGACCTTCGCCTTGTCGGGCGCGTTCATCATGGTGGCCGGCATCTCCCTCCAATGTATACCCTTCGGCGTGATTATTTTTTGTTCCAAAGAGTATTATTTCACGGCGAAGGAAGCCAGTGCAAACCGTACGTTATCAGAGTAAATGGAGGCGGAATATGCTGAACGATTTCCAGAAATTACCGATCATTCAAATCGTCCTATTTTTGCACTAGATTTCTAAATCTGTTTTTGAGCGTTTTAATTTCAATGTTAGTATAGTTTATTATACTTCACTTTTATTCACAATGCTAAACTTCCATAGGCCATCGTGACATAGAAATACTGTCAGACCCAGCGGGAAAAAAAATACTGTCCAAAAAATACTGTCGCCCGCTGAAAAAGTACTGTCGCCCGCTACCTTGGCAATCACGTGCGGAATGGTAAAAATTATCTTATTATACCTCACTTTTATTCACAATGCTAAAATCCCATAGGCCATCGTAATAAAGAAATACTGTCAAACCAATCGAGAAAAAATTTACTATCCAAATTTAAAAAATACTGTCGCCTGCTACCTTAGCAATCTCATGCCACCAGCGGGAAAAAAATTACTGTCCAAAAAATACTGTCGCCCGCTACCTTAGCAATCACGTGCGGAATGATAAAAAATATACTGTCCCATTCGCGCATGCGCAGAACGCAGTTTTGCATTTCCGTTGTATTTGGATAATTACAATATCGATTGCAGCTGAAACTGTGCTGTAGAATAGATTAATGCCATTATTTAAGCTATGACAGGAGTAAAAAAAAATCAAATTAGTATAAACAGAACAGAACAGAACAGAACAGAATAGTTTATTTTTGACTTAAGCATGTGAAGCTCATCGTCATTAACATACATATAAATAAATAACAGCATGCGTTGAAGTACACACAAAAACACACATCATTTTAAAGAATAAATAATCTAAATAAACACGAAATAAACATAGTTCGTGAACATATTTCGTGAGAATGGTACATGGATGGGTTTAATACACAGTGGTCACACAATGTTATGCATATAGGTTTACAAATATAGGTATAATTACATATTTCTGACCTTATTTTTTTTTGTAAAAATGTATTTCTATTTAACACTACATATATATGACATTTTCTCTTATTTTAAAGCATGTAAAACAATACATGGCTAGCTTTCTTAATACAGTTTTGTTTGAGCTATTAAGTAGTTTAATAAACTTGAACATATTTGGCCGGATTCTATAATAGTTCGAAATTAATGCATTCCTAACATCATTATAATAAGGACATTTAAGAACAAAGTGAAATTCATCCTCGATGTCATTAAGGTTACATAATATACATTTGCGTTGATCTCTGTCAATATTCTGGTGTCTGCCCGTTTCTATGGATAATTTGTGAGAGGACAAACGTAATTTTGCAATAATGTTCCTATGTTTTTTGTTGTCAACAATATCAAGATACGATGATCTTTCAAAAACCGGTTTGAGTTCCTTATATAGGATCATTGAGCTACACGACGTCACACTAACATCCCAGTTGGTAATATACTGGGGCCGTATCCACAAAGATCCTTAGGCATTTTCTTAGTTATTTACTTAAGTTCGAAAAATCACCTAAGGCAAGTTTTTCCCTTAAATATTCTTCTTAAAAATTCCTTAGGAAAAATATTAGGTAAGCTTTTGTCTCGTGCATTTTTTTCCCTCAGTGAAACATAATTCGCCTAAGGAGTGACTTAAGTTTGTTGTCAGGGACATCCCCGGGTTCCCTGACATAAAAATAATGGGAGAGACGCATCCCGACTTCCATGATATGGACATGTCTTTCCACAAGGTTGATAAGGCTAGATTCAGCAATCGTACGTATCAAAATATTGGTATCAAGCTTTAGACATCAACCAGAGAATCATTGCATAACACTCAGTCTTCAAAATTAGCTTTGAAAAGTTAATTGCCAGACTGGCCAGCTACTGAAGAATTCACTACATGCCTTTTAATATTTTTATGTCCAATAATAATGTTTTGACACATATTCCTACAACACTTATTTAAGCTCTTGATTTGTTGGAAATTAAGTCAGTGTTTCAACACAGTATTAGGTATGAATAATAATCTCTGCAATTAAGAAGGATCAGTTTCCACTTGTAATTTTTTTTGTCATCTTAAACAATAACCATTTCATGATTATTCAACGTGAAATTTATTATTGGCCCAACAGTTTTTTTTATATGCTACGGGCATTTTTACATGTGTTAATTTTTATGACTGTGAAATGTCTGTGAGCAGAATGGTAATAATATGCGAATATAGCCATTGCATTATGACAAAAACTTTAAATGAACAATGCGATAAAAATAAAAAAAAATAAAAATAAACGTTTGATTAAAATAAGTGCATATTATTAAATATTGATCTATTTAACATGACTGAGTTGCTAAATGTTACAATGAGTAATATGAATAAAACCATTGTTAATAAATATATTTCATAAACTACATTAACTTGAGCATTAGGCCACGACTTTTTTTTATTGGTTTACAAAAATTATTTTGAAAATGGTCCATCGGGCGGTCGAAAAAAAAAAAAAAAAAAAACATCGGAAAAAAAAGTTAATACTAATAACATCAGAACAAAGACAACATATCTTTTATAACCTTAACACAGAGACAAAAAATCAAATTATGCAATGAAACACATCTATATCTTCAAATGAAATGAGTCCTAAAAGCACCTTTTGTAACATCAGGCAATTTTAAACACTCCATTACATGACATGCGTTCTTCTCCCATTAAAACGAAAAACTGCGCTTCATTTCCATAATTCGATGCGCTTCATTACGCAATGCAATGCCCGTTGCATAAATCTTATATAAGATAAACTACTCATACACAAATTACCCGGTATGTGTTTGCTCTTACTCGACTTATGAGATCGTACATGAAAAAAAATCGAGGTAGATCGATCCATGCGTCGTCGCGGTAATGTTTGTCAAAGTTATTGTTGTCATGAAAACTCGTTGATTTACAACGCAAAACGTCTTATTTGAACTGATGCGAATTAATTTAATCATATTTGTCAACTTCGCTTTTGCTTTATTTTGATAATTTAATCCAAAGTTTAATGTTAGCAAGTGTTTTTTTTTACCGGAATTGTAAACAAGGAGTCAGTTAAAGTCTTCCGAAAATGTGCAGTCTGTGTGAATTGACAGTTTGACGTCATCAAAGGAAAGCCGCTTTCTGTCGGAAGCAATAAAGCGACAAATTTCGCGCCGAAAAAATTGGCTTCCTTTGTCTAGCAATCAACATGCCGAACCAATCGTGTGTTTGTTTCTCAATTGCAATCCTCCAATTTAATAAAAGCACGTGCATAGCTCCGCCTTCGAATCTTTTGCCGAGAACGGAGGCGGAGTTTAATGGTTAATTGAGCTAGTGTTTTACGCAAGTTGAGTTCCGATTTGCCGAAATTACTCGGCCCTAAGCATTGAAACGACAAATACATTTATCAATGATTTTCCGAGATATACCGATTTGTTCCGATTTCCAAACTTTCTGTACAGTTCCTATAAACTATGGCGGACGTGTTTACAAAATTGCTAAACACATATATCGTAAAAAATGGCAGTGTTTTATTGGATTATTTATACTAATTATCAAATACTTTTTTATCTACTATAATATCGGGTTTGTTTAATATAATTAACATGTTAAACAATATAGTTGCGTCACAGACTCGGAAATAAATTTTGATGGGGTCGACATTTTACTGACGCTGATTTTCTTATTGTCTGTAATTTTTACCCGAAATAAATTTTGAGAAGTGCCCATAAAAGGACTGGTACATAATGTGTCACATTGAAAAATATCCCGATCTCTGCAATATATGTGAACCAATCGTTGATTGTACTTACTTGATTTTATTCGCAACCGTACTCAAACCGGATCGTTTTTTTTTCTCGTTTCGCTCGTTTTGCAGTGCGGTCGGGAATAAAATATTTAAAAAAAAGACGATTTTCCGATTTTATTTTTTTTCCCTTTTTCCAAAAATTAGGGTCGGCGGTTTTGTAAACCAAGAAATATAAAAGCCGTGGCCTAAGTAAAAAAAGAATATATGTATGATATCAGGAATCAGCAAAGCAACAAAGAATGCACTGTGGGTGGCAGTTACTGAAATTTTCAATGCCAGAGCCCAGTTTAGAAGGGAGCAATCCATTTTGGAGAAAAAATGGGAAAATCTACAAAGGGATCACAGAAATCTGTACATGGATTTTCAAAGAGAAATTTCATTGACAGGTACCTTAGATATTAAACTAATTGTTTACCATTTCAAACATTTGTCGGAATGAACTTTGTTTTTGAATGTAAAAGGATAATTATGAAAATTGACATTTTTACACGTAACAGGAATAAATTGCAATTTACTCATGTAAGAAATAGTTTTAAGCTATTTTAATTGTTCAAATGCACATATAGACTGATGTAATTATTTTAATCTCAAAGACCTGTTAATAACATGAAATTATTTCGTTTCACCTGATAGAGGTTTTTTATGTCCCCAGCCACTATAGTGGGGGACGTATTGTTTTTGCCCTGTCTGTTGGTTGGTCTGTTTGTTGGTTTGCGCAAATTTTAACATTTGCAATAACTTTTGCAATATTGAAGATAGCAACTTGATATTTGGCATGCATATGTATCTCATGGAGCTGCACATTTTGAGTGGTGAAAGGTCAAGGTCAAGGTCATCCTTCAAGGTCAAAGGTAAAATATATAGCTTCAAAGCAGCGCAAAAGGGGACATAGTGTTTCTGGCAAACACATATCTTGTTTATATATATAAAAGAATGCATTAAGGAATAAAATAGGTGTTTGTTTCCATCAACATCGCCAAAAAAATAGGTAGGTAGGTCGCCATAACTTTTATAAATTTCATCTTTACATGTTATTTTACACTTTAAAAGGGTAATTTCAATGACCAAAGTCTTCCAAATGTATAAACAACATTATTTCTACATAATTATGAGATGGAACAACCTTTATTTTGATAAAACAATGCATTTTTAAAAAATTAATAATAACAATGAATTTTTAATGTAAACTTTACTACAAATCGCAAAAAAAGTTGAGTCGGCAGGGGTTAGTAGAAACAGTGACCTTTTTTAGGCCTAATGTATAACTATATATGCTGAAATGTATTAAACAGGGCGAGGTCCAATTGGCAGAACATTGTCTGTCCTCACAGAGGCAGTAATTGATGTTATTGGAAAGCAGAGTGCGGCAGTTGTTGGGGCAGCAGGAGCAGCATATGACTCAACATTGGCCTCACTTATGCTGTAAGATTCACAAACAAGTATAATTAAAAATATGTTACTTCCTTAACTTTATATACTCAATATATGGATCAATATGGAATAGGAAAAAATGCTGAAGATACTGATGATTATTTTTGAATTCAGTGTCACAACATATTATGTTTCATGTATGAATGGTCAAGTTTTTACAGAAAAAAGGGAAGTACAATACTCAATAGATGTAATCATTTAGAAAAAAAGATAATCCCCCAAATAATGTAATAACTAACCTAGGGTAAGAACTCACAAGACAAAAGATTAACACTATTTTACTGCACCATTGAACACAATTCTATCATTATTTAAATAAATCAATTACAGAATATTTTTTGTAAATGGCATATTTTTAAGCAGCGTTTAATTAAAAGTTTTAGTATATAGAGGATATTTGTTGGATCCGGTGGATTATCGATTTTAATTCACGAGTGATCATAGGAAATAATAAATACGCCACTCGTGAAAATATATATTTTCTATGATCACGAGTGAATTAAAATCGATAATCCACCGAATCCAACAAATTTTCTTTTTATTAAACGCATTTTTTACAGTTTATATACATTGTTTAAGAGTTTAACTAAAGACTTTTGCTGGGATAATGACGTCATTTCGTTAAAAAAATGACGTCATTTCACAGTAAACAATGAAAATTATCGATAATTCTCACTGATAATTTTCACTGTTTGAAACAGTGAAATTATCAGTTTTAATTCACTAATATTTCTCTTTAAACCACCGGAAAGCATTGAATAAAAAATTTAAATTCTGCAAATTAAATGCAGAACAAGCCATTGATATCCCCCTTTTAAACTGATATTGTCTGATTACTTGTTTTTCTTGTGTTTTTAATTTTTCAGTCCTCGACAGTTTGACCTATGTGACAGTGAAGAAAGGTGATTATTTCTTCTTCTGTTTGTGTAATATATATGTTTCAGATGTAATCATTATAAGGCATGACAATCCATACTCATTCGGGGTAGTGGGAACAAACAGCTTTTCTATTTTAGTCATGTTTACTTAAAACACATAATTCACATCCAATACATGCAAATCACATAAAAAACATGTTACACACCTCCAATTAAATAGCTAAGCATAACCCAAACAGAAGTTGTTCCTTTATTTGCTATTAAATATTTTATTTACTTCCCATGTTAATTAAGTATGAATTAGTTACCAACAATTTAAAAGAAAAAAGAAACCAATGCTGCAAAATTTTCACGTCAGTGCATATTTTTCATATCAATACAAATTCCCATGGCATCTACCATTCAATGTATATTTAATTTGATTTTTGCTACAGATCATCAGTTTCGGATGGTCCAATCTTCAATGTAATGGATCTTGTTCCAGTAAAACCTTCCCAAAGGTATGATATAATTGTATAATAAAAGAATGTAAAACATATTGTACAAAGCTGATCTTGTCAGTGTTTTAAAGAAGGTAAATGACATATAAACAGTTAATCAATGCATTAAAATTATCATTACAGTTTGCATCAGTGATACATGTACATAATGGTATCAAAGCTCACTGTTTTTATTTATTTTAAGTAATCTCATTATAAAATGAAACGTTTACACAGTTATGTTTACAATTTACAACATATTGTGTAACTATGGCATTTTGTGGCAAAATCTATGTACAGAACTTTTATTTTAGAGTCCAATCATGTTCAACAACAACCAGTACATTGCCAAGGTATTATTATAACATTAATAACAAATTTATGTTTTCAAGCTATAAGCAATGATCACTAGTTATTAAATTATTTATTAAATTATTATAATTATGTAACTTCTGTCACTTTCATTTGAATGCTGCTGCATTCTGATTGTATAATCTGTGCACATGACCGTTTTTTTTTCATTTTTAATGTCTTTTAAAGACATTAAACAATACACTTTACATGACACATTCCTGTCAGTAAATGTATGACAAAATATAGTAACTCAACAAGAAAATTCCATGACTTTGTGTAAACAAACAACGTTAATTGAAAATGAAAACTTTAAATTGAAATGTCCTGACATTTAAAGCATTGCATGAATAAGGTATACATGAAATTTTTTCAGCCCAAATCAAGCGCACTGTTGCTGTTGTAGTGACTCTGAAATGAGAGCCTTAAAGAAGAGAAAACTAGAGTTGCAGATAAAGTTTTATGAGAGACAACTTAAATTGTAAAATGACATATTAGTTAGTGTTTCTTTGTTAGTTTTTCAATAATATTTTTTGCAACAGTTTTTATATCATATCAGCTATGTCCCCCGGCCCCCAAACCAATAACATCAGCGATGGCCTCCGACCCCCAAACTGATATTATCAGCTATGTTTTCTGGCTCCAAAACCTATAACATCAGCTATGTTCCCTTGCCCTGAAACCTATAATATCAGCTATGTTCCCCAGCCACCAATCCTATATTAATCAGCTATGTCTCATTCAGCACACATTTTATATACTTGTTTTGTCTTTATCAGATGTAAATGAACACACATTTTTAAGACTTGTTTTGTGTTTATCAGATGTAAATGAACACACATTTTTAAGACTTGTTTTGTCTTTATCAGATGTAAATGAACACACATTTTTCAGACTTGTTTTGTCTTTATCAGATGTAAATGAACACACATTTTTAAGACTTGTTTTGTCTTTATCATATGTAAATGAACACACATTTTTAAGACTTGTTTTGTCTTTATCAGATGTAAATGAACACACATTTTTAAGATTTGTTTTGTCTTTATCAGATGTAAATGAACACACATTTTTAAGACTTGTTTTGTCTTTATTAGATGTAAATGAACACACATTTTTAAGACTTGTTTTGTCTATCCCCCGTAATTTACAATCTAAAATACTGTTCGCATATAATATCACGGAAGCGAAGTCCATCTTCTGGACCAACATGAATCCCGTCATTGCGCACAGGATCTTCCGGCAGATCATCAACATCTGGCACACCATGCAGCTTGCAGATGTTGTGCAAAACTGCACATGCAATGATCACCCTGTCAATACACATTGTTTGTTGTTTTGCAATATATACCACTTTCACAGTAAAAAGATATTTTTATTGATACAATGTTGATTTTCTTGCAATATATCATGGTTTCATAGTAAAAATGTATTTTTATGTCCCCCCACCACTGTAGTGGGGGACATATTGTTTTTGCCGTGTCTGTTGGTTGGTCTGTTGGTCTGTCTGTTTGTGTCAACTTTAACATTTTGCCATAACTTTTCCTATATTGAAGATAGCAACTTCATATTTGGCATGCATGTATATCTCATGGAGCTGCACATTTTGAATGGTGAAAGGTCAAGGTCATCCTTCAAGGTCAAAGATCAAAAATACTAAGTCAAAGCGGTGTACAAGTGGACATAGCGTTTCTGACAAACATATTTCTTGTTATTTATAATGTTAACAGATAAAATCCTATTTAAAGGCATTCTTTGCAACAAACAATCATTTTAATTTGTATTAATTAAAATGTACATTAATTTTAATGTATATCTTTTTTGAAAACAATGCATAACTCAATATTTGATTAAATGATGAGATTTTACATTTATTACATCCAAGTTACCGACACTTTTATAAAATTTCATAATGGTGTCTGAAAAAAATATATATACTTGCACGTTTTTTCTGGAGCAAGTCTAACTTCTCCATGCAGAATTCCCCATCTGCGTTTCAGCTGTCCTATGCCCCGTTCAACCTTGCTCCTTGTCAACTTGTGTGCCCTGTGTTTAAAAAAAGTTAAAATAACATTTTTTATGTTATCGCTTTATGATTCCATTATAAATACCAGATTTAAAAAAGGGCTGTTTGTAAATCATGCATGCCCCCCATATGGGCTCTCCGTTGTAGTGACAGCCATTGTGTATATATGTTTTGTCACTGTGACCTTGACCTTTGACCTAGTGACCTGAAAATCAATAGGGGTCATCTGCCAGTCTTGATCAATGTACCTATGAAGTTTCATGATCCTAGCCATAAGCGTTCTTGAGTTATCATCCGGACACTACTTCGGGTCACCGTGACCTTTACCTTAGACCTAGTGACCTGAAAATCAATAGGGGTCATCTGCCAGTCTTGATCAATGTACCTATGAAGTTTCATGATCCTAGCCATAAGCGTTCTTGAGTTATCATCCGGACACCATTTCACTATTTCGGGTCACCATGACCTTTACCTTAGACCTAGTGACCTGAAAATCAATAGGGGTCATCTGCGAGTCATGATCAATCTACCTATCAAGTTTCATGATCCTAGGCCTAAGCGTTCTTGAGTTATCATCCGGAAACCATTTTACTATTTTGGGTCACCGTGACCTTGACTTTTGACCTAGTGACCTCAAAATCAATAGGGGTCATCTGCGAGTCATGATCAATGTACCTATAAGTTTCATGATCCTAGGCCCAAGCGTTCTTGAGTTATCATCCGGAAACCACCTGGTGGACGGACCGACCGACAGACCGACCGACAGACTGACATGTAAAAAGCAATATACCCCCTCTTCTTCGAAGGGGGGCTTAAAAATTGGTATGTTAAAAACATTATTTAAACATGCTTATGGCGTTGAGCTGCATGTTTAAGTCAAAATAAAATATGATCTGTTCCATTTATCTTTTTACACTGACCTGTTTTACGCTTCCTGAGCGTTATTAGCTGGTCTCACATAAGGCGTCAACAGCCAGCGTTTGCAGGGATACCCACTATCGCCCAGAAGAAAGTGGTCATTCTGTGGAAGCAGGTTTCTATCGAAAACTTGCCACAGCCCACTTCCTCTAAGGATCCTGCTATCGTGGGTACTTCCTGGCCATCTGGCGACAACGTCCATTATCATGTCATTATGATCAAACACAATCTGAAACAAGCAAATTCATAGAATTTATATGAGGTGAATGAGACAGAGTTTTGGAGGGACAAAATCAATTAAGGGGACAAAACTCATGAAAATCCAAACTTCAATTACTGTGAAACAGCTCTTAAAATTTTTGGACGGACACTGCCAAATAACATCCATCCATTTTAGATGGGTGTTAATTAGGTTGTTAATGACTTATAAGTATCGCACTTGACACAAGCAGCTATAATGTAGACAAGAGCACCGCAAAACGGGTGCCACGCTTGGGTGCAAAAAAACGTTTTTTTTGTTTTTTAAGAGGTCACAGAGACCTTGACCTTTGACCTTGTGACCCAAAATGAGTGTGGTGTGTAGAACTCATCAAGGTGCATCTACATATGAAGTTTCAAAGTTGTAGGTGGATTTTAGAGCCAATGTTAAGGTTTTAGCACGACGCCTAGGGTGGACGGCGGACGGCGAGCTGGCTATGACAATAGCTCGGGTTTTCTCGGAAAACAGCCTTGCTAATAAAATCAACAATACTTCAATTAAATGACACTGTGTGCATTAAGAAAGTCAAACAATAAAAGGGTTAAAATCAACAATAATACAATTAAATGGCAGTGTGTGCAAAAAGAAAGTCAAACAATAAAAGAGTTTTATCACAATGCACAATGTCTTTTCATATGGGGAATACACAATCTGTTAAAAACACAATGGTTTACAACATACGATTCACTTTGTGACATATTTCACAATTTTAAGAAACATTACCTGTGTGTTGATGGAATGGTAACCCATTCTGTTCACGTACATGGGTTCATCAATAGATGGTGCCTGGATCTGTACATGAGTCCCATCTATGACACCGATCACATTTGGGAATCTAATTAAAACAACATGCAGAAAATGCAGTTGTTAATAAATTGAACAAATACCTGTTGCAAGGGCACAATTTAACACAATTATATGATATTCCTATTATATAATAGGATTAATCAAGTATTTTCATTATCAGAAATTGGAACAACAAATATCTTATAAAGTGAAGTACCTAGCAATATGAAAAAATCCTTGTTTATTCCTGTTTAATGACTCAATGGTTGTTGGGAATCTAATGTGTCTCCTCACAACATTTTGGGAGCTCAGTGCATCAAGTGTTTGAGATACTGCTCTCGAAACACTTGATTGAGCTACAGAGTGCAGATCACCGGTGTTGAGCTGTATCACACCGGTAGCCAGGTACCTCAGTGTGATCAAGACCTTGTAGCCAGTAGAAAGGCTGTGGCTCCTGTCAGTATTGGGGGCTAAGGCAGCATCCAGCTGGGCAATTATATATGCCAATGTGGCATGGTTCACACGATATCTCTTGTACAGATCATCATTGGTCAACTGTGCAATGTCAATTCGCTCACGATACTCCCGAACTGCCATTTTGCTGCAAGCTGTATAACCAAAATGTTGAAAATATCACAATGTACTGTATGAATTGCTATATGGTAGAAAAGTAACTTACCATCAAATATATCCTGCCATTTATGGATTGATTTTCATTATCTTGCAAGGCAAAGTACATACAAATACTGGAACAGTGTTCGTCCTGATATAGTATAGATTAAGCCCAGCAAGATTTGTAACTTTTATTTCATACAGTATCATCTTGGTGACCGGATATTCCGAAACGCCAATGTTGTTTTTTCATCTCCAAATTCAATACAATGGGGGGATTGGGCGTCTGTCATTTTGTAACATAACGTTAAAAATGGCAATTGAATTGATAATAGAAAACACAATCAGTTTTAATTACTGGTTACAAAAATAACCGATTTGGTTACAAAATGATCGATTAATGATTACGAAATAACTGAAAATGCGTAGCTACGAGTACGAAACGGCTATGCTACGAAATGACCGTAAACCCAATTCAACATTTCCGGATTTTCCTCGTTACTGACTCAAACAAACAAGTATGATTCTTTCATAAACACAAAAACACTTCACATCAACTGCTTTTAAATTAGTGTTTACATTTGTATAACAAAATAACAGCTTGAAACCAACGTGCGAAAACTTCCTCGATCAATTCCTTATTTATTTTTTTACATACGGAAGTAAACATTGCAACTTCCTGTCTCGCTAACAAATATAAACGGGTAGAAACAATTACTATTTAAATCAACTGCACTATCGATAAATTTATCAAAAGAAATAAGATACACCCACCGATTGTGATGATTTTCTAACTTCTCTCCTTGAAAACAGGATTCCGCGTTAAAATGGACGCTACGTTAGTTTTTTCCTTAATATTTAAGGGTCCTCCGGAGGGGGCAGGTATAAAACCCGGAACTATCCGGAAATCTTTATGGTAAAACCCGGAACCGATATAAATGGTTATAACTTCATTATTATTCGTCCGATATTAATTATAATGGTACCGTTGTAAAGAAGATCCTCTACAGATTCTAACCATATCAAAATATTTTATGGCAGGGTCGTAGTCGGCCTGTAAATCGCGGACAAAGTCGGCCTGTTTTAACGTTTTTTTTTACACACGCAAATGCCGAAAAGAAAACCCGGAACCGATATAAATGGTAATAACTTCATTATTATTCGTCCGATATTAATTATAATGGTACCGTTGTAAAGAAGATCCTCTACAGATTCTAACCATATCAAAATATTTTATGGCAGGGTCGTAGTCGGCCTGCAAATCGCGGACAAAGTCGGCCTGTTTTAACGTTTTTTTTTACACACGCAAATGCCGAGAAGAAAACCCGGAACCGATATAAATGGTTATAACTTCATTATTATTCGTCCGATATTAATTATAATGGTACCGTTGTAAAGAAGATCCTCTACAGATTCTAACCATATCAAAATATTTTATGGCAGGGTCGTAGTCGGCCTGTAAATCGCGGACAAAGTCGGCCTGTTTTAACGGGGTTTTTTTACACACGCAAATGCCGAAAAGAAAACCCGGAACCGATATAAATGGTAATAACTTCATTATTATTCGTCCGATATTAATTATAATGGTACCGTTGTAAAGAAGATCCTCTACAGATTCTAACCATATCAAAATATTTTATGGCAGGGTCGTAGTCGGCCTGCAAATCGCGGACAAAGTCGGCCTGTTTTAACGGTTTTTTTTACACACGCAAATGCCGAGAAGAAAACCCGGAACCGATATAAATGGTTATAACTTCATTATTATTCGTCCGATATTAATTATAATGGTACCGTTGTAAAGAAGATCCTCTACAGATTCTAACCATATCAAAATATTTTATGGCAGGGTCGTAGTCGGCCTGTAAATCGCGGACAAAGTCGGCCTGTTTTAACGGTTTTTTTTACACACGCAAATGCCGAGAAGAAAACCCGGAACCGATATAAATGGTTATAACTTCATTATTATTGGTCCGATATTAATTATAATGGTACCGTTGTAAAGAAGATCCTCTACAGATTCTTACCATATCAAAATATTTTATGGCAGGGTCGTAGTCGGCCTGTAAATCGCGGACAAAGTCGGCCTGTTTTAACGGGTTTTTTTACACACGCAAATGCCGTAAAGAAAACCCGGAACCGATATAAATGGTTATAACTTCATTATTATCCGTCCGATATTAATTATAATGGTACCGTTGAAAAGAAGATCCTCTACAGATTCTAACCATATCAAAATATTTTATGGCAGGGTCGTAGTCTGCCTGTAAATCGCGGACAAAGTCGGCCTGTTTTAACGGGTTTTTTTACACACGCAAATGCCGTAAAGAAAACCCGGAACCGATATAAATGGTTATAAATGCATTATTATTCGTCCGATATTAATTATAATGGTACCGTTGTAAAGAAGATCCTCTACAGATTCTAACCATATGAAAATATTTTATGGCAGGATCGTAGTCGGCCTGTAAATCGCGGACAAAGTCGGCCTGTTTTAACGGTTTTTTTACACACGCAAATGCCGTAAAGAAAACCAGGAACCGATATAAATGGTTATAAATGCATTATTATTCGTCCGATATTAATTGTAATGGTACCGTTGTAAAGAAGTTCCTCTACAGTTTCTAATAATATATAAAATAGTTTATGGCAGGGTCAGAGTCGGCCTGTAAATCGCGGACAAAGTCGGCCTGTTTTAACGGGGGTTTTTTACACACGCAAATGCCGTAAAGAAAACCCTGAAAAGGAAAAAGGGAATTATAAAAACATTATTATTAATTCGATATTAATTATAATGGTATCGTTGCAAAGAAGAACCTCCACAGTTTCTAACCATGTTAAAATATTTTATGGCAGGGTCAGTGCCAACCTGTAAATCGCGGTCAAAATTGACCGAAAAATACCGTTTTGTTTTTGTACACAAAACAATGTCTTGAGGAAAACACGTAAAAGCTAAAAGGGGCTATAAAAGCATCCTTTTTCTAACCGACCATACATTTTTGGTACCGTTGTTATGGTTTTCTTCCACTGTTTCTAAATATGTAAAAAAAAAATGTGAGAAAGCATAATATGAAATAAGGCGATGCATCAAAGCGAGCTCAATTAATCTGTAATAGAAGAAACCACGGACTCTAGATGACAATATACAATATACGCACCGTGAAGAAACTAACTCACAACTTATATACAGAAAATATTTGAATTAAATCATTAAAGGCACTTCTAGCAGAAGAACCTGGAGTTCGTAAAGACTATTATTAATAAGTAAGGAAATGAACTTTCAATTATTACTTTAATCAGCAATTCAACAACAAACGGGCCATATTAAAGGGTTTCATGTGACCTAATGAACTGAACTGTTAGCCCAAAAACCCCGCCCAAAACAGATTGTCATCCTATTCGTTGCCATCCTTGCAACCACAATTTACCTACGAAGGTCAGATCGGGATTCGAACCCGAAACCACCCATTAGCCATCTAAATAAGATATGATTCCGGCCTGGGTTGCTCTACCAATTAAGCTATTCTGACCTTTTGAAAAATATATGGGTAAACTGCAATTCTGTTGAATAGCATGATTAACTTGCTTAGAAAAACGTTTCCAAAGAATTACATGTACATTTCATTGAAATTGTTTTATGATTTAGAACGATATATTTGCAGTTTAAAAGGTCACACGAGGCAATGTTTGAAAAGCCCACAAAAGCTTCCGTTTGTAAAATGGTGATAATTTGCCGACCGTGTAGTTCATATAAACCCTTATTTTGCACAAATCGGGAAGAAACATTTATGGATCGAAAACCAACTGCAGATAAGAGCAACATAACAGTCCTTGTAACTAAGTAACTTTTTTGTTTTAAAATCGCACAAAAGCTGCTGTTTGTAAAATAGATAAAATCACCTTATGTCGGCACACATCTGAAGTATATATGGTTCGAATACCATCTGCGGATAAGAGCAACTAAACAGTCCGGGGCAATTGCACTTTACCGGTACGCACTATAACCCAAGCCCTTATAATTAGTGTTAAGTTGCGCAAATTTCGGAATCCATGATGGCAGCGTACCGGTAAAGTGCAATATAGCCAACATAAATAAGGAGTTAAAGCGGGACTGCACGATTTGTGTCAAATATGTTAATCAGCAATTAAACAACAAACAGGCCATATTAAACGGTTTCATGTGACTAGACGAACTGATGAACTGAACGGTTAGCCCAAAACCCCGCCGAAAACAAATTGTCACACTATCCGTTTCCAGCCTTGCAACCACAAGTTTACCTACGAAGTTCAGATCGGGATTCGAACCCGAACCCACCCATGAGCCATCTAATGATACCGGCCTGGGTTGCTCTACCAATTAAGCTATCTGACCTTTTGAAAAATATGTAGGTAAACTGCAATTCTGTATAATAGCATGAATGACTTGCTCAGCAAAAGTTTACAGTTATTCGCACATCCCTGCTCATAGCAAAACACAATTGACTAACATAAAATCTTTTTCCGTAAATTTATAAATCTTTAATCGAAACATCTTCATTCATTTTCATAAGATAATGTTTTATTAATTTTGCATTGCCTTGTGGCTTTACATTTAAATTAGGAGATTTGTGACGTATATCGTGTGTGGTCATTTCAGTGACGAAAAAAACTAGTTTAACCTCAAAATATTTAACATACAGTCCACACAGGCTAAACAGGGTCGACACTCTTCGCTGTTATGACATTTTTCGTTTAAATGAAGTCTCTTCTTAGCAAAGATACCATTAAGGCGGAAAGTGTCGTCCCTCATAAGCCTGTGCGAACTGCACAGGCTAATCTGGGACGACACTGTACGCACATGCATTATGCCCAGTTTTCTCAGAATACGACACATAGTTTAAACGCATTTTCGATAGAATTAGCGACGACATATGAACGTGGTTTGTTTTTAACAGTTAATTATTTATTCAAAGCATCATCAAATGCAAAACGTATTTAGGATTGTTTGTTTGTCATGCATTATTGTAAACTTCGATAAGATTAAAAAAAGAGCATACATGTGTATGTGGTTAAAAAATATTAAGATAAATTGAAAGAGAGCATAATGTGGATGTGCATTTCGTTTGACTCTCTGGATTTTAATGACAAGTCGGACGTGGCATTTTAGTTAACAGTAAAATATTTGTTAAAAATTCGAACGAGCCCAAAACGCATTTTGGATCTTGTGTTTGTCATGCATACTAGAAAACTTCCATAGGCATAAAATAACTCGCTTCTACGTGATCGCGGGTTTGTAAAAAAAAAATGGTCAGAATGGTTAGCGTTCGAAACAAACGTTATCAATAATGGTGTGGTTTAAATTAAATTTCGAAAAAGTGACGGCAGTACAAAAATGGTTGTGCATATCATTGTAAATATACCTTTAGACTTTTTTTCATTGTATATTCGGAGTCCAATGCAATCAATGACGATTTGTCCAGTATACTTATTGAATTATCTGTCTATTTGTAAATCCAGTATGAAATTTATCAAACCCATTTTGATACTTAAAATACTTTCAAATATATATGCATTTAAATACAAGCAAAGTTCGGATTTCAATACACATATCTATACTTAGATTCTCAAAACCATACCCATATCAGTAATTTTAGTCGAAAAACTCACCCCGTATTTTCGGCACATCCCTATATACCCGTATATAGGAAGTTATCCCCCCCCCCTTTTTCCGGGGCTGGATGTCGAAGGCATAAATTGCATTTTATTGGACGAGATAGATTAATTTGTTATAATGGAAATGACACCATAAAAGTAACTGTACTGGAGGATATCATTACATTATATCTAAATAGATATCATATTTATAAACATTAAGATATAATTGTTGTACCATAATCACATACCTTTATCTCAGTGCTTGTTCATCTCAAATTACCATGTGCAGTATGGACACAACCATTTTTCATCTTGGTTTGTCATTGTGTACCCAACACATCTTTTGTGAAACCATCTATTCATTTTGCATCTTTTATAGTCACATTCCACCATATCGCCAACTATATCAGGCAACTTACAAGCGCAAAAAATCTTAATAGAACAACTTTTTGCTACTTTACACGGCATTTTTGGCATTTTTTCTATTTTTGGAAATGTTGTAAACTGTTGTTTAGTAATACATTCTAATAAATGTGCTCTCATTCTTGGTATATCATATCTGATAATTGAAAAATCTACATCATAATTGTTGTGTAACACCTCAGTAAGATTGGCAATAGCAAAAACACCACAATCTGTGTAATTAGGTTGACGTTGTACGTCGGGTATTTGTACTTGTACACTGCGCTCTCCATTTTCATAGATTTGAGCGATTTGAATTGAAATACTACTGTTTAGAGTTCTTGGAGATTTTAAACTGTCCACCACAATAACATGTCGATCTTTCTGTGATTGGTATGATAATACCCAGTGATTACTGGCGTTGTAATGTATTTGGGCGGACGGGGGATTTTGTTTCGTTAAACGTTTATTTATATCCCAGGTACCTAAATCATGATTAAAGTACGGAGCAAGAAGTGTGTTCTGCATCCCACTGTCAAGCGCGAATTGTTCTTTTAGCATTTGCTGACATTTGTTTATTATTGGGTCGTTCAGCCACCCGGATGGATTTTTAACTAGCTCTAAATCTATTGTAGATATATTTGCAATTTCTACATTATCGTCTTCCGCGTCATCAATGATCATTTGATTAAAACACGTCTGTTCACTGGTAAATGAATCATCGCTGCTTATATTTAAATGGTTTTCTTCTTCGAGAACGTCTTCTGCAATTGAACTTAAATTGTTGTCAAACTTTATTTGTTTACAAGAAGTGAATGAATTGTTGGTGTTCCGGCTTCTTTTTTTAGGCGTTGGTGTTTTTGGGGTTGATGCTATTAAATTGGCGAGCTTTTGTTTCAGCGATGTGTCGCATGATTTTCCAGTTGGTGTCATGAGTATTGAATCGGGTGCTGGGTTAATTTCGAAGTCGGTTTTTTTCGGTTTCTTTTGTCCCGTTTTTTTGGCAACACGCGGTTTGCTATTTTTTCGAAGAAGCGTGAGATTTTTAACCGTGCGTTTATCACAGATTCCATCAATATTCAGAGTCATTTTAACCGCTAGTAGGTGATAACAAAGTCCAGTTGACGGACAACTACATGTTTCTTTTGGCATGATTGTCACCAAACGTTTGGAGCCATGTATTCCCTCAACAATAAAGGTTTTCATGGATGGGATTAATTTTATTTTATCATTATTTATTATAAATTCCGCCAAAGCTTTTTGGGACATATTCTTTTCAATACCCTTCCTTTCCCCTAATTCCTTATCGTCAATACAAGTAATGTTTTTATCTTTAAATATTTCCAAATTATTTTTTTCTCCGTCGATGACATTTTCTCTTGTTATTAAATTGGTTTCAATCGGTTTATCAGTAATTTCACCTGATTTTTGGAAATGCTCTAGTGCTTCTTTCGCTTGTCTTAAAATATCATCCGGTGTACCGGATATGTGGGGTACATTAATTTCACTTCTGTCTAATCTGGCGTATTCACAGTCTTTTCTTAATTTAAAATTACCAAATCCTGCTCGACCACATTGTATGTCTGCATAAACTGATTTTTGACACATTAGTAAGTTTAAACATATTAAATCTACCGGTAGCTCTTTCCTGTGTTGTATTGCTTTTATCATATTATTAATTGATTCGGCGGGGTTACTGGTTATTCCTGAGTAGGGATTGTATATGCCTAATTTTTCTAACACCCAACGACCAGAATTATTCAAAATGGTTTGATGCAAATGTCTGTCAAAATAGTTCTTAAATTCCTGGCTCCACTCTTGTTCTATTTTAGATTTATGGTCAGTGTAATCGTCTTCAGTTGCACATTTCATTAAGTCTTGCACATGTTTAGTGTACACGGAGAAATCATCACTTTTTGCATTAGTTTTCTTAAGCCAAGTAGTTACGTCTGTTCGTATGTGATTCCAGCAGTGAATAATTTGTATGTTGGGTAGCGAATTCTGAATTGCTAATTTTATTCCGGCCTCGTGATCACAAATTAGCGGAAAATGTGTTCTTTTTAAATTTGGAATATGTTCCTTTAAAACACTGAAAAACCTTTCATGGAATTTTGCGTCTCGCCGTTCGTGCATCATGAATGCTACGGGCACTATTTTATTGCCTTCAAACAAAATATGTTGATATGACAGAACACTAACAAACAAGTGCCCCATTTTATAAGTTGTGTCATAAAACATTTTTAGGGGTGTATCGGAGTCGAACATTAGTAATTCATTGAATTCTGTCAGTATTTCTTCCAACCCCGATATGCACACCAGGGATGGAAAGACGTCAATTTGTTTGTTAAAATTTTCTAAATCTATTGAAATTTCACAGAGATTATATATTTCGTCGTTGCTATAACGTTTTTCACTTCTACTTTTGTATAAATGATTTTTTACCTGGCGAACGTTTCTTGCTGTTTTTACACCAAAATCTGTACCTTTCTCAGCTTTGCATTTCAATTCTTTGTCTATAAAATTAGCACTAACGGTTTCATCATCAGCACGTGACTTGATATG
The DNA here is from genome assembly GCF_020536995.1 of Dreissena polymorpha. Classification (NCBI taxonomy): domain Eukaryota; kingdom Metazoa; phylum Mollusca; class Bivalvia; order Myida; family Dreissenidae; genus Dreissena; species Dreissena polymorpha. The sequence goes on along the minus strand of NC_068367.1, from coordinate 73,756,274 downwards.
TTCAATAACAGAAGGATTTGTTCTTATAAACACCGTTTCCTTACTCTTAGAATTCCCATGTGCTAGTGGTGTATATATGGTGGGGTCTCCAAGGTAATGTATAATTGCAAAATTTCCATTTTCTAAGCGTTCGTATATATGCTTTTGAAAAGATTTTGAATGTTGGTTTTCGACTAATTTAATTTTGAAAAATGACTTAAACATCGTTGGGTTTTTCTTTGGAAAGCGTCTGCGACCGTCATTTACCCACATATATTTGTCCACGCGAACGTCTTTTTTCATTGCTAATGAGTCTAAAGCTACCACATATATATCCCCACCACTTATGTTGAAAGGCATGTCAGTTGATACCTTACCTTGCCCAGCCTCACAAGCACCCATTATGTCGTCAACAATCTGTGCAGACAATGGTTCCTTCTGGTTTGAATGTACTACTGCAGTATCGCCCCCACCGGACTGTCGTTTTCTACCGTGCGGAACTTTTGTAGCATCTTCAATCCATCGGACTATCTCATCAAGTTCGAGATGAGTATATGGAGAAGCGTGCTGCTCGTGTCGCGTCTCACCACCACCATCACCACCACCACCACCACCACCCCTTCTACCACCACCCGTACTACCACCACCACCACCATCAACACCCCTACTACTACCACCACCACCACCACCCCTTCTACCACCACCCCTTCTACCACCACCCGTACTACCACCACCACCACCAACAACAACATCACCGCCACCACTACCACCATCACCGCCACCACCACCACCACCACCCCTACCACCACCACCACCAGCCCTACCACCATCACCGCCACCACCACCACCACCCCAACCACCCTTACTACCACCACCCCCAACACTACCACAACCACCCCTACTACCACCACCACCACCACCACCCCTACCATCACCCCCAACACTACCACAACCACCCCTTCTACCACCACCCCTTCTACCACCACCCGTACTACCACCACCACCAACAACAACAACAACACCACCGCCACCCCTACCACCACCGCCACAACCACCACTACCACTACCACCACCCGTACTACCACCACCACCAACACTACCACCACCGCCACCACCACCCCCTACCACCACCAACACCACCACCAATACCACCCTGCTACCACCAGCCCTATTACCAACACCACCACCATCACCACCCCTAACACCATCACCGCCACCACCACCACCACCCCCTACCATCACCACCACCACCCCCACCACACTTACTACCACCACCCTCAACACTACCACCCCTACTACCACCACCACCACCACCCCTACCATCACCACAACCACCAACACCCTTACTACCACCCCCCCCCCCAACACTACCACAACCACCCCTTCTACCACCAACACTACCACCACCACCACCACCACCACCACCACCACCCCTACCACCATCAACACCACCCCTACTACCACGACCCTGCCATAAAATATTTTGATATGGTTAGAATCTGTAGAGGATCTTCTTTACAACGGTACCATTATAATTAATATCGGACGAATAATAATGAAGTTATTACCATTTATATCGGTTCCGGGTTTTCTTTCCGGCATTTGCGTGTGTAAAAAAACCGTTAAAACAGGCCGACTTTGTCCGCGATTTACAGGCCGACTACGACCCTGCCATAAAATATTTTGATATGGTTAGAATCTGTAGAGGATCTTCTTTACAACGGTACCATTATAATTAATATCGGACGAATAATAATGAAGTTATAACCATTTATATCGGTTCCGGGTTTTCTTCTCGGCATTTGCGTGTGTAAAAAAAAACGTTAAAACAGGCCGACTTTGTCCGCGATTTACAGGCCGACTACGACCCTGCCATAAAATATTTTGATATGGTTAGAATCTGTAGAGGATCTTCTTTACAACGGTACCATTATAATTAATATCAGACGAATAATAATGAAGTTATAACCATTTATATCGGTTCCGGGTTTTACAGGCCGACTACGACCCTGCCATAAAATATTTTGATATGGTTAGAATCTGTAGAGGATCTTCTTTACAACGGTACCATTATAATTAATATCGGACGAATAATAATGAAGTTATAACCATTTATATCGGTTCCGGGTTTTCTTCTCGGCATTTGCGTGTGTAAAAAAAAACGTTAAAACAGGCCGACTTTGTCCGCGATTTACAGGCCGACTACGACCCTGCCATAAAATATTTTGATATGGTTAGAATCTGTAGAGGATCTTCTTTACAACGGTACCATTATAATTAATATCGGACGAATAATAATGAAGTTATAACCATTTATATCGGTTCCGGGTTTTACCATAAAGATTTCCGGATAGTTCCGGGTTTTATACCTCGCCCTCCGGAGGTTCCTGTAAAGTTAAGGCGAAAATGCCGACTTAAGGCAAAACATAAGGGCATTTTGTTTTGTGGATAATAGATCTACTTGAGGAATATCTTAAAAATTAAGGGAAAATAGCGAAAATTAAGGGGAAAATATTTAAACTTAGGCAAAAATCTCCCTCAGGATCTTTGTGGATACGGCCCCTGGTCTCGTAATCTGTTTTTGAATAACGGGATAAAGTGATCATTGTTAACAGATTCGGGGAATAGCCATACATCGGTGAAACCGGTTTGGTTAAGAATGTCCCGTATTTTCGATGACCAATTGTTAGCATTATTTTTACGTTCAATTTCTAATCTTTGTAAAACTACAACTTGTTTAAGAATACAATTTCCCTGTTTCACAGTATGTAATTTCAAAAAATATTTAACCATCCTGACATATCTGTCGATATGCAAGGGAAATCGACCAACTTCGGCATATAGCGATAGTGAATTTGTTGACATTTTTACGTTCAATAGTCTTTTACAAAATTTACGGTGAACGCGTTCAATATTTTCCGCTTTGATGAATCCCCAAACTTCGCAGTTATAGTTTAAAATGGATGAAACATATGCGTCAAATAAATTAAACATGATATTTATGGGCACGTTCATATCTTTCGTTAGGTTGAACAAAGAATGCATCGCTTTTAATGCTTTGCCATAAAGTGTATTTGTTGCGGGCACGAACGATCCGCCACTTGACATCACAATTCCAAGGTAATTAAAATTATTCACAATTTCTAGTTCTTGACCTAAACGACAAGCTTACCTCAATGGCAACTTTAATCCAATGGTAATACCAATAAAGTTTAAGTGTTATGCATGACAAACACACACTCCGAAATATGTTTCGCATTCGTTCGATGCTTTTTAAAAACAAATATTTTACTGTTAAAAAACCACCACGTCTATATTTAGATTGGTTACCTCCCCTTATCTATCGCTACTCTCTATATAGTCAACGGAGTCAACGGTTATATTCAACGGGGGACCAGTTAAGTCTATATTGTTGTCCCAAAATGTTTCGTCACCGAAATGACGTCACACTAGTACGTCATAAATTGCGTAATCAATTAAAATGAAAATAAAATACGGAAAGCTGGTTCGGTAATATATTTTTAAAGAAAAAATTGACGACTAAGAAAATTGATGGGATAAATCGATTACTAGGTCGGTTCCGAATAAAGCGAAGTTCATTTTGCTCGGCCCGAAAATCTGAACCACTCAATATATTAATGGTTGTTCATTGCTGCAATTAAATACATGTACAATTATTGAATATTAAAATTGTTCATGGTTCATATAAATTGTTCATGTTTGAATAGTTTGTTCAGTATAATAAAATAAATATTACATGTCTGACAGGGTGTCAGTAAATTTGTCAACTTTCGGAAAAAATACTGTCAACCTTGGCTTCGCCTCGGTTGACAGTATTTCCTCAAGTTGACAAATTTACTGTCACCCTGACAGACATGTTATATTTATATACTGTCCCATTCGCGCATGCGCAGTACGCAGTTTTGCATTTCCGTTGTAAACAGACGACCAAATCTGTCAATACGTCAATTGTCAAGAAAAATATTTCTTATCAAGATCCAGTGAGTTACACGCACCGCACATTGTTCATGTTTGAATACTTTTTTCGGTATAATAAAATTAATATTACATGTCTGACAGTAAATTTGTCAACTTTCGGAAAAATATTGTCAACCGAGGCGACAGTATTTCCTCAAGTTGACAAATTTACTGACACCCTGTCAGACATGTAATATTTATATAAGATTCCTTTATCAATTTTTTTTTGTCTGCACTTGTCTGTTGGCCTTTACGATACTTCTGATGATACTTTCGAAAGGTTATAAGGTCGAGTCAGGCAGAAGGCGGGGCTTATTAGGCATCGCTGACCATAAACATGACAACGTTGTTAAGGATTAGTAGTCACATCAATATGTTTCTTATGGAATAGTTGCTAGAATACCCAAGACATGCATTTTTTCTTCCGGTAAATGACGGGGTATATTACGGGGAATACATAATTGAGTCGCATTCTCGGAAAATCAGTTTAATGATTGTGCGTAGAGTATCGTCCCATAGAAGCAAGTGCAGTCCGCAATTGCTATTCATGGACGACACATTACGCATTTATAGATTTTTTCCATAAATGCATTCCCTTTGAAACTATCATCTAGTCTATCGTCATCTAGTCTATCGTCACAGACTAGCCAAAGCAAACCGCAAAGTCTCATATGGGGGCTTCACGAACATGCATGAAATCCAGTTTTGTCAGAGCGCGGCTAATACGTAATGCAAAAACAGATTAATAGCATTATCTACTCGATTCCATAGCACATATCACCTGTTGGAAATACAATTATACATCTTTTTGTACAAGACAAAATTCAATATTGATTGATGGCATAGTGCTCTAAATGCAATTTAAATCCTTATACATACAGATGGAGGAACAATTTTTGAAAATTGTCAATTGTGTTTGTACATCTTTAATATGGTATGTCTTTAATTACCAATAGGCGGTCAACCAACGTGTGATGTTACCCTTTGCAAGGATCTGTTGATATGGATTCTGCTGGTTAACTGTTTGCTGATAGCACTCACTGGTCAGTATTTAAAGGGACTTGTTCACAGATATTCGTATTTTAGAAAAACAAATCTTTTTAAGGGACTTTTTCACAGATTTTGGCATGTACTGAAGTTTGTCATAAAATGCTTTATATTGATAAATGCAAACATTTTATCTCAAAAGCTCCAGTAAAAAAAAACAAGAATAAAAGAAGAGAAAAAAAGAGTAACACACAACTGGGCTCGAATCACTGAACCCTGGAGTACAGGTCTTTCGCTTAGACCACTCGGCCATCCGTACTCAAACATTAAGTGGTGTATTTATGTATTTTATACTTTATATAAACAATCCTCGAAGTTTCACAAAATATAACGACATCAACAGAACTCTCCAAATTATTCAATCGTTTCGCGTTGCAACGCTTTATAATTGTCAGGCTTTTAAATCGTCAAAGATGCAAATAATGGATATTTTAGAGCATGATAAATGTTCAGTATTACTGTTTCCTCACAAATATCATAACTATAGCGAAAATTTGCGAATCGAAAACATTTTTTTTTATTTTGTCAATTTACCAAAACGTGAAAAGGCCCCTTTAATGTGTTTACTAACTAACCTATAATATTTTAAATAGTCTGTATTTACTACAATAGCTATAAAGAAGTTGAATAAAATATTGGTTTAGGTTTATTCAACATACAATCGACATACATGTTCAAAACATAGTAACATATGTTACTGCATGACATGTGATCAGTATTGAATTTTATAAGTTGTAAAATAAAGATATCACTACATAAAAAGGTCCACGACAATTGGATTTCAGCTTTTAGAATCTATTTAGCAATTTTATAACGTCAACATAAAAAAACAACACAGACGAATCAACAAGAGAGCGAGAAGTCATGTGTGAGTAATGCATTAAACACAATTCATCATTATACTATGTATACAGGTTTCTTTGACTAAATGCTTCATGCACAAACATAGCTAAGTTTCTGCTGGTACTTTGATATATTGCCTTAAACGTAATTCGAACTCGGGACCTCTGAAATCAAAAACTAACACGCTTGCAGGCTTTACGATTAAAAAACAAACATAAACGCTATGTACCGGTAAGTACAATGTACTGAAAATATTTTTCCAAATAATTGAAGAAACACGTTATAAGCCCTTCATTATTTAACCGCTTTCGAATAATGATAATCCATTAACGAACAACGTTGAACAAGCCAATATATAATGCTCACTGATTTCATCTACGTAATTGGCAAAACAAATAGTTTCTATATCGTATTCCAGAACTATTGAGTTTGGCATAATATATATGTGATATGTATACTTTTTTATCAAAATTTAAAGCGGTGGATAAGCGACCAACAACTGAAAAACAATAACAACAACAACGATTAAACATGTGTTTTCAATTTAATTATTTTGAAACCTAAATGTGTTGGTTTAAGATGGCATACATTTAAGGTTGGCATTAAAATCGCAAATAGTCGCTTTCAAGAGATTGTTTTACGATCTTAATTTAAAAACAGATAAAACGTTGAAAAAAAAACACTAGAATAAACTCTCAGAATAAGTAATACAACATTAGCGAAATAAGATATTTATGCAATTGAATTTACCCCATATATGCCTAGCGTCTAGAAAAAAGGCCTTGGCAAACAGAGCAGACTCAGATGAAACGCCGCATGATGCGGCGTCTCATCAGGGTCTGCGCTGTTTGTTTAAATAAATTTCTGTAAGAAATATTCTAAATAAAGAAATAAATATACTAGACATCCCTAATTTTGGAGAAAAAAAATGATCCAATTTAGAAGGATGGGAGAGTCAACTAGGCATAAATGGGTTAATTTTGTTTGGATGTCAAAAACTCAGTCATGTTCACTTTACGGAAACCCCGACTAATTGCCCAGATTTGATAGAAAAAATGTTTGGTCATGAAACGAATAAGTGAAAACGTGTGGGTATCGATTTAATCTGTTCTTTATTTTTTCCATTGAAGTAAACAAGATTTAATTCATTAGACCGTTATAAGATAGTGAATGACTAGTGTTCAAAATTGCTCGGTCATATTCATATGTTAGATTAAGATTTCAAAATAAAATGTTGACAAAAGAAATCGTATATACTCAGTAAAACAAATGTGCCTTTTCATTTTGAGAACCTTATTTCAATTGCGCCCAATATAGGCATGTTTGGCGAAAGAAGCGAATGACAACGACACACTTTATCATTTGAAGATTGAAAAAAGAGAAACCCCGTGCATTTCATTCATTTATGTCGTCGTTTTTTTCCCGACAGGCAACGTTGAGGCATGGTTCATTGTAGATATTATGACGTCACGGGGATTTGGCCAAGCCGGTTCCATTCTGGTGTCAATAATAGGCGCACCAAACTTTCTTGGTAGAGTCACTGGAACTATTGGGCGCTTTAAATTACCGTAAGCAACTAATTTCTATCATGTCTGCGTCGAATAAGACCGGGTTCATGAAAATCGCTGCACAATTGATAAAGTTATGGCTGTTCAAAGCGATGCACCCTGTTTTCGGGTGATTTTGAGTTGGATACCTTGTTATATATATATTTAACAGTGAAAAATTTATTTTTCAGAAAAGTTAATTTTTCCTTATACTTTGGTTATTTATAACTCAAAATGATGTTTTCACTAATGAATATCATAGCCACACGCTAACCACCTGTGATTTCTATTTGCAGCGTTTGCAGAGTCTAAGGCTTGGAGCATATATCATAAGGATTTAATTATTTTAAAATATATCTATTCCAATGCAATACAAAGTTAAAAATGGTATGCCTATATGCTAGTAATCCGGTCACATACGAAAGAAGATATACCGGGGTACACCTAAACGTAAATTATGCGCAAGCAATGCGTTTTCCAGCGCCCTAAATATGAGAAGGAAGTTTGATATAACAGAAATAGAGGCAGCTGAGGAAAAGTATTTATCATGGCTATCGCTGTTAAATGATGCATTTTATACAAATATTTGCAAACGAAAGTGCGCACTGTCACTGGTGTTGTTAACGTAGTCACATCTAGTGAAACAATCAATATTTATGCATATGAAAGAATTTCACAATTAGTAAAAAATGGCACATACACCGCTTAATGGCATGTATTTTACGCCCATAACACTTAAATGATATGTGCATGCTTTTCATGTAAGATGTTTATGTACACAGATTTGTCATCGAAAGTCAATCGTTGTCGACGTTATCTTACTTTCGTATATACGTATGTCCGGTGATAGCGGTCGCCCACGCGCTTATCGTAAATGTTCGGGACTACTACGGTATCATGGGCGCTTGCATTCTGCAAGGTGTATTCTTCGGCATCACCAATTCGCACACGCCGGCCCTCATGTACGAGGCGGCTGGGCATGCTCGGTACCCACAGGCCATGAGTCTGGTCAACCTGATGTACGGATTTGGGAACGTGTTCAGCAATATCATAGGCGGTAAGGCCCAAAATGTTGTTTGTTTCCACTGACATTGCCAAAAATAGTTTTGTGTTTAGGTCAATAAAGCTGTTTTTCATATAATGTTTTACTCGTTAGTCCTACGTTAATAATAATTTTCATTTCCAGAAATCATTCAATTTCTTTTCAATATATCTTTCTTCATATACAAAAGATAATTTTACGATTATAATAAATCATGATCGAATGAAGCAAAACACTCAAGCTGGAATACACAAAAAACTTTATCAGTTTTGGCCTGATTTGTTATCGAATGCTATTTTGTCCCGTTTCACCAAATTACTGGATTTATGATGCACTATAGACTCTTTACACCCAAATGTAAATACCAATATTAATAACTGTCACATAGTCGGAAGAACACAAGAACGTACACAATTCCATTTCAGTTTTCATTGAGATTCCTTTTTGCTGATCAAACTCTAACATAACGTTTTCCAATGTCCATACATTATTCTGAACAACAAGATAAATGCGGCGGCCTAAGGACCCTGCGACAACGAGTAATTGTGACCTATCTCCTCGGTTGTCTAACGTGAACTGACCTTTACTGAAGTGAATATTTTAATATACATTGAAACACTCAATGGTGACGTGTGGAATTTCCGATGCAAACGTGTGCAAAATCACGTGTCCAAAGGTAACGACGTAATATGACGTATGCAACGGACGTATATGGACGTTAGCCAGGTATTTACATGAAATAATACGCAACAATTAAAGGGCTGCATGTGCTTACCCAAGGCATGACTGACTAGAAAAGGCGCGGCAGAGGCCGACGCGTATCCCCACGCCGCATGTTTGACCCAGGGGCGCCCCAGGTTCGGTAATGGGGCCATGCATAGGTGAGATTGACCGTATTGTCATAAGAGATGTTCAGTATCAATTTGAAGAAAATCGGTGTAGAAATGAAGAAGTTAATGTAAATGTTAGTGAAAATCTTTGACCCGGCCCCACCCCAACCCCATAACTTTTGACCCAGGGTTAAGATCAAAATTCCAAATAGTGCACTGTCGCACATATGCTGATAGCTACCATGTGTCTAAGTTTCAAGGTTATAGTGCTAATAGTGCAGGAAGAGATAGTGGCCAGGACTGACGGACGGACGGAAAGACGGCGAAGATAATCAAATAATAGATTTCGAAATCTAAATGCGGACCCTAAATTCAAGGCCAAGGTCACAGGGGTCAAAACATTTATGCGCATGGAAAGGTCTTGTCCAGAAACACATGCATACAAAATATGAAAGCAATATCTGAAGGGACACATACGTTGTGAGTTTTTTTTTTAAATCGCGGTCGCAGATTTTGAAACCGGAACGCGGACCCCAAGTTCAAAAATTTCATGCGCATGGAAAGGTGTTGTCCAGATACACATGCGTACCAAATATGAAAGCAATTTATGAAGGGACACAGCAGTTATGAGCCTTATTCGAATCGCGGTCGCAGATTTCGAAACATGAACGCTGACCTCAAGTTCTATGTCAAGATCACAGGGGTCAACAATTTTATACTCATGGAAAGGTGTTGTCCAGATACACATTCATACCAAACATGAAATCAATATCTGAAGGGACACAGTAGTTATGAGCCTTTTTCGAATCGCGGACGCAGATTTCGAAACCTGAACGCTGGTGACAAGTCCAAGGTCAATGTCAAAGGGTAAGTGTATGCGCATGGAAAGGTGTTGTCTAGATATACATGCATATCAAATATGAAAGCAATATCTGAAGGGACACAGAAGTTATGAACCTGTTTCGAATCGCGGTCGCAGATTTAGAAACCTGAACGCTGACCTCAAGTTCAAAGTCAAGGTCACAGGGGTAAAGAAATGTATGCGCATGGAAAGGTGTTGTCTAGATACACATGCATACCAAATATGAAAGCAATATCTAAAGGGACACAGTAGTTATGAGCCTTTTTCGATTCGCGGTCGCAGAAAAATCTCTGACCCGGCCCCATCCCAACCCCCATAACTTTTGACACAGATGTCAGATCAAAATTCCAAATAGTGCACTGTTGCATATATGCTCATAGCTACCATGTGTGTAAGTTTCAAGGTTCTACCCTTACGAAAATTTAGGCCCTGCGGCAACTATTAGCGGCTAAGTTGCCGCAATGTTGCGACTCAGTTGCCGCCACTAGTTGCCGCTTTGTAGCCGCTCGGTAGTATTTCGTATGCAAATGAGCTTTCTGGCTCGGTTGCCGCTACTAGTTCTGGCTATGTTGCCGCTTATAGTTCTGACTCTGCTCTGGCTACTAGTTGCGGCTCAGTTGCCGCTACTAGTTGCCGCTTTGTAGCCGCAAGGTAGAATTTCGTATGCAATGAGCTTTCTTGCTACTAGTTGCGGCTCGGTTGCCGCTACTAGTTCTGGCTATGTTGCCGCTGATAGTTCTGACTTTGCTCTGGCTACATGTTGCGGCTCGGTTGCCGCTACAAGTTCTGGCTGTGCTCTCGCAACTTGTTCGGGCTATGTTGCCGCTACTAGTTTTGGCTATGGTCTATTGTGAAAGTGACCTTGACCTTTGACCTAGTGACCCCAATTTCAATAGGGGTCATCTAATGTCCAAGGCCAATGAACTGGTCTACCGACAGACATCCAGCAAAACAATATACCCCATCTTCTTTGAAGGGGGACAAACTAATTAACAATTTGCATGATATATACACTTCAAAGCAGATGCACAATTCCTCACAATTTTCCCTTGGGGTTATTTAGGTATAGACCTGACCTTTGTATTCTACCAAGTCCTGACTGATGATTGCAAATCTTTGACAGCCACGAACATATATGAACCTACAATACCATATTATAATTTGCAAAGCAATGCATTTTCTACTAAGAGAAAATTGTATTATTTGCTCTAGTTAATAACAACAAATTTTATTCATCTTAATTTAACACATTTTATTAAAGAAAAACATTCTTATACAGAGATGAACATTAAAACATTTTCAAAATATTGATTAATTTGCTCCATTAAGTGATCTATATATTGAGAGAGCCCAGACAATTAGAAAAATCTTAGAAATAGACCATCTAAAGAGCAACAATCCAAGTGGATTGTGGCTCATATGTTCATTTCACAAAATATTTTGATTGTAAAAGTTATTGAGTCCTTTTTTGGGCATGAACAATCAAATTTAATAGTTCAATAATGCAGGTTTATTTCCAAAACCATGCTTTTTTATTATTACCGGTATACACCAATTGAAACTGTATTAATCACCACCCAGTAACTTCTTTTTGTTTGTCAGATTCTTCAGCCATTTTGAATTTTTGTCTGATGACATCATTAGTGATGTCATGACACCATACACAATATGATGTCATTCTACAATTGTGGCTACCTTCTAGCTTACAAGTGCCATTCTATTGACAAAGAAAATGTTCTGGCTACCTTCTGGCTACTAAGAGCCACTAGTGGCTACTATAAGCGTTTTGTGTTTTCATGATTAATATTAAAGTATTGGTTGTGGCTACCATCTGGCTCATAATTGCACTTTTTTGATACAAGAATATGTTCTGGCAATCTTCTGGCTACTATGAGCCGCTAGCGGCTACTATGAGCCGCTAGTGGCTATAAGAGCAACTAGCGGCTACTAATAGCCATAAGATTGCCACACAGTAGCCGCTAGCGGCTACTATTGCTTACTTTCTGGCTAGTAGTTGCGGCTACAAAAAAGGTAGCGGCTTTGTAGCCACAACATTGCGGCTACATAGCGGCAACCTTTTCATTTCTGTAAGGGTAGTGCTAATAGTGAAGGAGGACATAGTGGCCAGGATAACGAACGGACTGACGGCGAAGATAACCACACAATCCCCACTTTTTCTCCGAAAAGCGTGGGGATAATTAATGAAACAATCAATAGGCAATAACTTGGTTCATTCTCCTCGTGTAAAAAAAGCCAATTAACACGGTTTTCTCTTCACTCAAGAAAGTGTCTCCGTTAGCTCAATCAGTATGGCAAGCGGTTCGACGCATAATCCCAAGAAACTAGGTTTCTTATGAGAACCTAGGTTCTCATGAGAACCTAGAATACCAAACAAGAACCTAGGTTCTCATGAGAACCTAGGTTTTCAAATGAGAACCTATGTTCTTGTGAAAACCTAGAATACCAAACGAGAACTTAATTTCTCAGAATGAGAACCTAGGTTCTCATGAGAACCTAAATTCTATGTGTCTATGAGAACCTAGGTTCTCATGAAAACGTAGTATCTCATGAGAACCTAGGTTCTCAAGCGTAAACTAAGGTTTTCAAATAAGAACCTAGGTTCTCATGAAAACCTAGGTTCTCATGAGAACCTAGATTCTCATGAGAAACCTGGTTTTTGGGGATTTCATGAGAAACCTAGTTTCTTGGGATTATGCGTCGAACCGCTTGCCATAATTAACCTCCAGTTGTCTCCCATTGCTAGGTACACGATGGCGGCATATGTGTAAAATGATAAGAAATAGGCGTGAAACAGTGAATGTTACTCCCCAAGAACATTTTTTAAACAATGTTCAGACAATGCTAAGTAATATTCAACGAAACTTGTAGGAAATTTCTTGAGGAATGAAATTAGTAAAGTAATCGGTCGACATTGGTCTGAACACGTTAATAAAAAAATTAAACTGTTTATGAAATATTTCTTTTATTGTAAATATTATTTTGAGACTAAAAATTGAAACAAATTCAGATCAATCGTTACATAATACATTGTTACAGCATTAAATAAGTTTCAGATATTCAGTTCCCTTGTTCGGTCCTCAAACGACTGTACGGTACAGTTTTCTATTTAAAGTATGTCTGTGATATAGTAAGCAATATGGTATATATAGAAGTTTTATCTCTGTTGGTAATGTGTAATAATGTATTATTATAACGTAATATATTGGCAACACTGCAAGAAAAAAACTAATGCACTAAAGACTTTGCAAACATATTTCAATAACTTGAGATATCTGCAAAAATAAAGTTCTTAACGGCGTGTTTTCATTCTGTCCAGCCCGTGTGTAATCATATGTGAACCCCATTGATCCTGTGCCCTGAATAATATGTGTTTCGTATTCCAAACAAGCAAGTTTACGCCGTCCGACGCGTAATTTTGAAAACCAAGGTTCTCATGAGAACCTATGTTCTCTGATAACCTAGGTTTTCAGAAAACCTAGGTTCTCATGACAACCTAGCTTCCATGAGAACCTATGTTCTCATAATGAGAACCTAGGTTCTTTGAAAACCTAGGTTCTCAGAGAACCTAGGTTCTCAGAGAACCTACGGTTCCCAAATGAAAACCACGGATATGGCAAGCAGTTCGACGCATTCGCCCAAGAAACTTGGTTTTTCATGAGAAGCTAGGTTCCCATTCTGAGCACCTTGGTTCTCATGAGAACCTAGGTTTTCAAATGAGTACCTAGGTTCTCATGAAAAACCTAGGTTCTCATTTGAAAACTTGGGTTCTTGAAGCCATGTGCAATCTTCAAGCGAGAACCTAGGTTCTCATTCTGGGAACCTAGGTTTTCATTTTGAGAACCTAGGTTCTCATGAAAAACCTAGTTTCTTGGGATTATGCGTCGAACCTCTTGCCATAAATAAGCTTTCATGAATGTGTCTCCCTTGGTTCAATCAGTTTTCATGAATTTGTCTCCCTTAGTTTAATCTTCTCTCATGAAATTGTCTCCCTTTGTTAAATCAGCCTTTATGAATTTGTCTCCCTTAGTTCAATCAGCTTTTTTGAATTTGTCTCCATTGGTTCAATCAGCTTTCATGAATTTGTCTCCCTTAGTTCAATCTTCTCTCATGAAATTGTCTCCCTTTTCAATTATGTTTCAACGCGTAACAACATTGACAGTATATTGTAACCTACGTTTCAGGAGTAATTCGCGACACACTCGGGGACTACACTCTGGTGTTCTATATCGCCGCGGGTGCCGCTGTGTACATGGCGTTCACCAGTCTGGCCGCGACCTGCCTTATACGGCGACGAGGAAAGGCTGCCTCCATAGTGAAACACGTCGAGGAGAGCATCACATATAAAAAAGTTGATAAACTTGAATATAATACTATATAACATGTAATACTATTATAAAAGACACGTTAGCGTCGCCTTCTCAATAAAGTGGCGAGAAATGACTGTCATTATAGTAAAACACAGCCAGGATAGCATCACATACATGTATAATACATTTGATAAACGAGAAAATATAATTAAAATATGGATGGTAAAGGATATTCGGGTATGGTATCGGGATAGTAAAATAGGATCAAAACTCTCGATTTAACGAAAATTCCTCTATTGTTATGACTCCTTTTTCCATATGTTATATTTTGACATAGATCTGTATAATACAGTATACTATACATCGTTTCAATAGCATCGCTGTCGCCTGCTGAATGAAGAATCCAGAAAGTTACCGACGATATCATATATTGTAAACTTGAATATAATATTTAACCCATTTATGCCCAGCGTGTAGAAAAAAAGGCATTGGCAAACAGCGTAGACCCAGATGAGGGACTCATCAGGGACTGCGCTGTTTGTTTAAAGAAATTTCTGTAAGAAATATTTTAAATATAGAAAAAAATATACTAAACATCCCTAATTTTGGAAATAAATTCATCCAATTTAGAAGGATGGGAGAGTCCAATAGGCATAAATGGGTAAAGTAACATCGCAGTCAGCTGCTTAATGAAGTGTCAAGAAAATTTGAGACGACAAGACACAAAAGCATATTTCGTATAGAAAAAAAAGCATGAAATATATAATGATATAAAATGTGCAAGTATCAGTGGCGTGCCCTGCGTAATTCGGTGGCCAGTAAAGATCGCACATGTCATGACGCGGACAGAGGATAGCGGCACATGATGCATGTGAATGAATATGAGCATAAAATAATTTCATGAAAGGCACATTAATGTCGCCAGCGTAGTACAGTGGCAAAAAAATACTGCTGTCATATTGAAACAAAGCGAGAATTACGTCACATGCGATGAATAATATTGAAGATGGATAAATGAGTCTCGTTCTGCGAAAACTGTGCTAAACGCATATGCGTAATATTTCGGCCAAAAATAGCTTGTGCACTTTCCACCTCGACTGGATTTTCGTTAAGCCTGTCTGGACTGCACATACTAATCTGAGACGACACTTAATGCACATAGCTAAGTTTTCACAGAACGCTGCTCCAATGTTAAAACGCCTCACACGCGGAGCTCTCTGCATAGCGCTCAGCAGTCCAGCTGCAGCCTGCTTGCTAAGAACAAAAGCAAAGACTGCCATCATAATGAAACAATGCGAGTATAACGTATAGTATATGTCATATGAACTCTTTTAAGTGGGCTGTCCGTATAGCGCAATGGTTGGTTCACAGGCTCCTCACCTAGGCGACCCGGGTTTAATCCCCGTTCCCGGAAGCACGTGGGTTCATTAGGAGGTCAACCCTCCGGGTACTCCGGCTCCCCCAATCAACCGACTTAACAAGATCACAAAACTTAATTTAAAATCTTTCATTGACATTTAAATAACTGGAAAGTGCAGCTGTCAATCATAATTCTTATTAACTTATAGTGAAGTATAACAAGTTGATCAGATATGTGTGCCTCGCCACAATCAAGGTCTACACAACCGACGGACTTAGGCGCAAGGACCTCACAGACTTCGAAATACACACACAAGTGGTACGTTTAACCACTGTTAAATACGCCGCTGTCCAATATAAAATGTCCCTATTGTAGGCCATTTTCATTATATGATTCACGCTCTGTGAAAACAGGGCTTAACGCATTTGCGTAAATTGTCGCCCCAGAGTACCCTTTGCAGTTTGCGTGTTCCAACGAATTCGTAATCAGCAACATGACGGCATCTATTTGTTTCCTTTCAAAGTTATTTTTTTATTTTCAAACAAGGTTATGTTTCAAATGCTACGGACATAACATTCCGCATCAATTGCTTCAATATCGTGTTCTTAATTCTATCAAACAGTTCTGCATTATTAAAAAACGTATACACTACAGTTAAGAAGCAAAATCACTCGCGTTATGCCAAAAATGAGTCTGGGATTGAACCCGGATTGCCTTGGTGAGAATCGTGTATACCAACAACTGCGCTGAAAGGAAATGCACGTGCGTGGCCCTGTTTTCCCAGAGAGAGGCTCATTTGGTCTTTCAAATGAATTGTGCTGATGCAGTACTTGAAAAGCATTTCGTGACAGCTGAAATATAGATATGATAGGGTCGCATGAAAAGAAAACATGGCTTAATGCATGAGCGGTTTGCACAGGATACTCTGGGACGACGCTTTACGCACATGCATAAAGCCCGGTTTTTCCCATTATGCGACTCATATCTAATGCAGGTGTTTCGAGTTTTAAATAACGTCGGAAAGCGAAATAGGTTTGCCGAATAGTTTCCATGGGTGAATCTTGGCCCGATGTTCTACGACGCAGTCGTTAGTTACGAATTTCTGACGACATTATCAGTGTGTTCTTTAAAACAGCAACCGGCATTGATTGCTTTTAAAATCGTTGATTATACACTGATTGATACACAGGACAAAATTCTCGGTGCACTCTGGTAAAATTAGAAAATCCACGTCGGGTCCAGCGGCATAAAAGTGACCAGCCAGGCAGCCTCAAACTGTATGCGGATTCGGTCAATATACGATTTGGGACTGCCTGTCTGGTCAAGATTATATCGAATGGCATTTGTACGCAGAACTTTATTACTTAGTTTACACTCTATCCAATATTCTAAGGGTCCAAAGATGGAACGGCCGACGTTTATGGCATTTGTCCTGCCTTTTCTTTACATCAGAGTGTGCAAGGCTAGTATAAGTTTTAAAGATCAATATCTTATTCCGAAAGATGCAATAAAAAACGTATATCACGCAGCTTCTAAGAAAATCCCATTCGCCCAAATGCAAGTGAACTCGGGGATTCGGCAGTGAGCTTTCGACAAAATCCCTGTACTTCACTAAATGCACCACAAACTCTCGTCTGTCAACGTCGCTGCCTATGAAATAGACATGCACACACGCGCGCGCGCATGTTGCAGGCACACTTAGGAAACAGTTGATGACCACTACTAAAGGAATGGGCGCGATCGCGAAATGGCTTTTCATCCAGAAGGGAAAGGGAACGTTTTTCATAAAGGCACTACTTTCGACAATCAACAAATGAAGCAAATACCTGAGGGTTTTTTTCGCCATAAATGAGCCAATCGTGATGCAGCGAATATCTCCGGAATCGTCCGCGAATTGTGCAAATTAGCATAAACAACCAGGCATACGCGCATGCTCACAATGCGCATGCTCACAACGTCCACATACGCAACTCTTTCTAAGTGCACTTTGAAAAAAAAACGTTACTTAAATTAGAAAAAAAATGTGTTGGATTCGGACGAATATCGATCTTAATTCACTCGTGATCATAGAAAACATATATTTTCTGTGATCATTCGTGAATGACAATCGATATTCCACCGAAACCAATACATATCCGCTATGAAATAGTTGTCATCGAACCCGGGACACGTTAGCGTTAACAGTACTCTGCCGATTGTCAACGCCTTGTGAGTACTAGACGTATTTTCCAAGTTATAGACGAACGATTTAAGAAATCAATTAGTTATTTTTTTCACAATACAGCATAACAAATAGGTTTTTGGATATTGACAGCAATGATTAACGAAGGAAGATGGTGCACTTAATCAAGTACAATATATTGTCTTGGAATCCTCAGTTACATAATATTATATACGTTTAACAAAATCGAACACACGTGTGGGCTAAAGTAAGCTGATATAGCATTAAGAGAATGGACAGAAACATGTATTGACAATATATTTTCTTTTTCCCCGTGTGTACATTATTACATGCCATAGTATGGGGTTTTTTTGCGAATCCATAGTGTTCTCGTTACCGCTATTTGTAACATGATTTGTATTGCATTTACACTATGTAGATTTGCAAGTCTAGACATTTGAATCAAAAGATATGATACAATCACGTACAGTTATTAACACGTTTCAATAAAATCATAACACATATAGGCAAACATTTTTATTAAACGTGCTATATAAAAACTTTGCTAATTAAAAAGTATTGAAAACTTTGAACAACTTTTAAAAAAATAAAAATATACTTTTTTAATTAAAATAAGATTAGAAAACACACAATTATTCAGCAAAACAAAACCATCCTTTTAACAATTGAATAAGTATAAATGGTAATAATCTATTTTACTTATAGTTGTCTTGTGTTTAAAGCTGTTATTTCTCTTTCCTTGTGCACTAAAGGGGCCTTTTCAAAGATTTTTGCATTTTTGAAGTTTGTCATTAAATGCTTTATATTGATAAATGTAAAAATTGGAAATAAAAGTCTCCAGTGAAAAATCGAGAATAAAATTAACAAAAAAGAAAAAAAGTAAACCTCAACAGGGCTCGAACCATTGACCCCTTGAGTCCTGGAGAAAAAGTATAACCCATTTAGACCACTCGGCCATCCTTCCTCATGCAATAATAGATGTATTTTATACTTAATATAAGTAATCCTCGTTGCTTCACAAAATTTAACGACAACAACAAAACTCTCAAGATTATTTAATCGTTTCGCGTTGCGACGCTTTATAATTTTCAGGTTTTTAAATCGTCAACAGATGCATATAATAGCTATTTTAGAGCAGGGTAAATGCTTAGTATTACTGTTACCTCACAAATATCATAACTAAAACGAAAATTTGCGAATCTTAAACAACTTTTTTCAATTTTGTCAATTTACCAAAACGTAAAAAGGCCCCTTTAATTCATTTAGTTTTATCTACTTATGTAACACGCTGTAATTAATGATTTAGAGAATTTAATTAATAAACGTGTTTTTAAGGAATGTCTATTAAGTAAATAGTATGTATACTTTTTGAAAACTATATTTACAAATAATAAGGTAAAGTTTTTATTTTATATTCCTTTAGCTTAACAGGCATAAACCTTTATAACACATTACATAAATAGTTGCATTATATTATAAGCAATCATTTTGTACTTAAAAATTATTATGAAATTGCCACGTGTGTTGACGTAAATGGACTCAAGAAAATATATTAATATTTACACTATATATAAAATAATTGATAGTTGTTTGTGCATGAGTATGTTAGTAGTTTCGGAAGTATATTAATTGAAATTTATAAGTTAGCTATTAAATTAATGACAAAACTTAGGTAATATCATACACAGCGTTGTGAGTATTGTCTTTATACTAAATATGTTTCTGCACGTGTAACTTGTTTGTAAGTGTATGTATATATGTATTACATTACGCGTGTCATTGTTTAAAAGAAACAGTTCCGCACATAACATATGCACACACATTTGGTATTAATCATTGTATAATTATTGTTCATTCAAATGCTACTTTTTGATCTATGTATAATTAAAAAATACAGGTAACATGTAAAACATGCATGTAATTTGTACAGCAGATTCAAAAGCTATTGCTTTTAAAACGTGTAGTCTATAATGTGTATTATGTTGTATTTTATTAATCTAAATGCTAGACCTTGTTCTATGTTTAAAATCCTTATTCTTTTATATGCTCAATCATTAATATTTTTTAATAAATGTGTTAATTATATCATATGCATACACTAGTAGCTTAAAAACTCGATTTACCACTTAAAACGTTATTCATCTGTCTACAAAATGCAAATAATTACAAATCCTTTTTCGTTGATTAAACAAGAGTTATCGCTTTAATGTATCAAAAGAAGAGAATACATTTATATTAAAATTCAATATATTCTTTGGTGCATCTTTTTTTGTGTCAAATTTTGTTTTCGAAACTAACGCTACACAAAACCAAAACAATTTTGATATCTATAGTATAAGTCGCATAAAGTAATATATAACACCCTTTAACATATAACCTACCCTTTAAGATTCCTTAATGACAAACCATTCACTATGAATGACACAGATAACCATACTATTCAAATAACAGTTTACAGTAAAAAATATATTACTATTTGATTAAAAATACATGCTAAAACATGGGCGATCCAGCACATAAATGGAACTACATGTATAATATTAACGTTGAACGTGAGAGGTTTAGGTAAAAAGGATAAAATAATACAAGTGTTCAAATGGCTAAAAGGTTTAAATTACTCGATATTCATGTTACTGGAGACACGTTTATCTTGATCTTATTTTCAAAAATGGAAACATGACTGGCTTGGTTGGTAGAGATATCTGTTTCACCCAAAAGTGACATGGATCTATCTTACTACACTAAAATAACAATTGTTCCGCGGTCGGAGATATATGCCCCACGAACAGGGCTTTGAACTAGTGACCCTAATTTCAATAGGGGTCATCTACTGTCCAAGGCCAATGCGCATGTGATGTATCAAGCCAATTTGTCAATTCGTTGATGAGTTATTGAATGGAAACAATTTTCACACTTATTGAGACAGTGACCTTGACCTTTGACCTAGTTTCCCCAATTGTGATAGGAGTCATCTACTGTACAAGGCCAATGCGCATGGTAAGAATCAAGCTAATCAGTCGATTCGTTGACGAGTTTTTTTTTATCAGAAACGCCTTTCCCACTTAAAGTGCCAGTGGCCATGACCTTTGACCTAGTGACCCCAGTTTCAATAGGGGTCATCTACTGTCCAAGGCTAATGCACATGAAAAGTATCAAACCAATCGATGAATCAGTTGACGAGTTATTGATGGGACACGATTTCACACTTAAAGTGTTACAGTGACCCTGACCTTTGACCTAGTGACCCCAATTTCAATAGGAGTCATCTAATGTCAAAGGCCAATGCACATGTGAAGTAGCAAGCCAATCGGTCAATTCGTTGACGAGTTATTTATCGGAAAGTATGTTCACACTAAGTGTAATAGTGACCTTGACCTTTGACCTAGTGACCCTAATTTCAATAGGAGTCATCTTATGTCCAATGTCAATGCACATGTGAAGTATCAAGCCAATCGGGCAATTCGTTGACGAGTTTTGGATCGGAAACTCGTGTGCCGACATTCAGACTGGTCTACCGACATTCATACTGGTCTACCGACATTCAGACTGATCTACCGACGTTCAGATTGGTCTACCGACATTCAGACTGGTCTACCGACATTCAAACTGGTCTACCGACATTCAGACTGGTGTACCGACATCACAGCCAGCAAAACAATATACCACTTCTTCTACGAAGAGAGGCATAATAAATGAAAGCTTAATAGTTGTAGACATCAAAATTCAAGATAAAAACATCACACTTATTAACATTTACGGGTCAAATAAAGATGACACATATGTTTTTGAAAACTGAATAACTATTTATAGTCAAATGCTGATAAAAATTGTTTAATAGATGGTAATTTTAATACCGTCTTAACGGGACTTGATAAGAAAAACGGTGATTATAATACCCATTCAAATTGCAGAAAACTTCTTAATGACTTAATGGTCATCAATGACCTCAGTGACATTTTAAGAATAAAACAACCAGACAAAATCCAATTCACTAGGCATTCTAACTGTAAATTATATGCTTGACTTTTTCTTGATATCTTATAACTTATGTTATATTATATCAAAATGTAAAATTAAACCTGGATATAACACGGTTGACACTCATGTACAGTAAAATATAGATTATTTACTTTTATGAAAAGGAAGTGGAAACTTTAAAACAAGCAATTCCATTTTACCAGATGTCGAATACCAAAACAAAATCTAAAAAAAGTATCAACGACATAACACGTTTAAATAAAAAGTGTAATACACACACAATGTGAGAACTAATTAAAAGTTCGATTCGTCATGAAACAATAACATACTGTTCAATAAAGCATACACAATCGAAAAAGGAAGAATACACTTAATTGCTAAAATTAAAACACAAAATTTATAACATGTAATTCTACTAACTTAACAGAAAATATACTACAAAAAATAACAACTAAACAACAAGAACTAGAACAAATATATGACAAAAAGATGCATGGATATATTTTAAGATCAAAAGATAATCAAGTAGAAGGAAATTAAATGAAATGAAAGGAATTCGGCATACTTTACAAACCTGGAAAAAAAAGATAAGCCGAAAAGAAAACTATTCATAAACTGATTGTAGATAACACAGTATTTAAAGATAAAGACATAATATTAAAAGCAGAAGCAAGCAATTATGAATCCCTTGATAAACAAAATCACATTGAAGAAAAAGCTTCAGATTGCTTCGCATTACATTTTAATAAACAAAGTGAGAAAAAATTTGAAGGAAAACTTACGGGTTATGAATGTGGATGTGTATTATGAGGAATGGCGACAAATAAAAGCCCTAGCTCTGACGGACTTACTATTGAATTTTATAAAATATTTTGGCCAACATTAAAAGAATACTATACCAAATCAACGAATTACTCTTAAAAAACAGGGTATCATTACACTTATTCCAAAGCTTGATACAAACTTGGATAACATATATTGGCGACCAATCAGTTTATAAAATATCAATTGCAAAATTACAACTAAGTGTATATTTTACTGTTTTAAACAAGTTTTGAATCAAAAACTAAGTTAAAGCAGTATATTTTAAAAAGGGATTTTCCACAGAATCCCTTTTAAAATGGCCTTTTTCAAGGATATTTCCTACAAATAAACCCTTTTTTTGTAACTTTTTATAACAAAGTATACAAATGTTATGCTGGCAGTACAACCCTACAACAGAAAATGTTACGCTGGCGGTACAAACTCCCAATGGTTCATTATAACATCAACAAATAATTAACTTAAATGTTATGCTGGAGGTACAAACTCCCAAAGGTTCATCACATTCATTCCACTTTAAAATTAAACAAAAAATTGTACGCTGACGGTACAAACTCTCTAACTATTTATGCTGGCGGTACAAACTCCCAAAGGTTCATTCTATACACTGGCGGTACAACCATCCCAAATGCTTTAAAAAAATGTTATGCTGGTGGTACAAACTCAGGTTCATAATCCTTCAACAGAAAAATTAACTGAAAATGTTACGCTGGCGGTACAAACTCTCAGAGTATCATAATCACAATTGAATACACCTGCGGTACAAACTCTCAGAATCAATGACAGATAATTCTTGAAAATGTTACGCCGGCCGTACAAACTATACAATGACAAAATGTTACGCCGGCGGTACAAACTATGCATAATCACAGACAGATATTTCTTAATGTTACGCCGGCGGTACAAACTCCCTAAGGTTCATAATCACACAGACAGATAATTCTAAATGTTACGCCGGCGGTACAAATTCCCTTAGGTTCATAATCACACAGACAGATAATTCTTTGAAAATGTTACGCCAGCGGTACAAACTCCCTAAGGTTCATAATCAAACAGACAGATAATTCTTTAAAAATGTTACGCCGGCGGTACAAACTCCCTAAGGTTCATTATCACACAGACAGATATTTGAAAATGTTACTCTACAATGACAAAATGTTACGCCGGCGGTACAAACTATGCATTATCACAGACAGATATTTCTTTGAAAATGTTACGCTGGCGGTACAAACTCCCTAAGGTTCATAATCACACAGACAGATAATTCTTTGAAAATGTTACGCCGGCGGTACAAACTCCCTAAAGTTCATAATAACATAGACAGATAAATTCTTTGAAAATGTTACGCCAGCGGTACACACTTCCAGATATGCATAATCACACAGAAAAAATCACACTGAAAAAAATGGAAAGTAGACTTTTAAATGTATAATTCTTAATTTATTTTTTAATTAAAAAACATGTAATAATAAATACAAACACACACAAGGGTATACCATTATGTTCGCAATCCACCAGTCAGTAGGTCAGAAAATTTATGAAATAGTGTGAATGATTCAATATTTTTTTATGACTAACAAAAATTAATAAATTTTTTTTATAAAAATTACATAACATTTTTTTAACATGTGAAGTCATTTTAAAAATGAAATATTTCAATAAAACAATCTTTACATCAATTATAACCATTCAAAGTTCTTTAACAGATGCAATTGCTGCAATTTGTATTTAAAATCCATTGCCCGGAGCCCGGGGGCTACCGAAATTTTTCATCGGGCTACTGAAATTTTCCAGCTGACGCCCGCCGGGCTACTATAAATCTATAAGAGCGGTAGCCCGGTTTATTGACAGACATACGTAGAATAAACACGCTGACCATGTGTTTGTACACTGTATATTGCTTATTTATAATCCGATAACAAAGTGCAATCAATTATCTAATCAGTCATCGATCACTTGCGGTAATGTCTTAAACAGTAACAGTGTATTTTCATCATCCAATCAGAATCACCATTTGTCGTCTGCTAATAATATAATGAGAGCCGGTTGGATAGTTGGCGCACATGATGCAACATCATTTCGCAGTTTGGAATTCTTTGTTAACCGCAACAATGAGTAATAGCGACAACGTTTTTGATGTCGTTAAATATTCAAGGACGCCAAACATTAATTAAATCAAAACAATAGCGGATTCTTCAAAACGGTAATGAAACCGAAAATGAATATTAATGACAACTTTGTGAACGCGGTTAACACATGCTAATTAGTTTGCATTGGCAATTAATAATTGGATTAATCGACTGTTAATCAATAATCCCATATATGCCCGATTTATATTTTTTAAACCAAATTATGGGTGGGTAATATAGACGATAAGAGTCATAAACACAAACGTTTAAAATTTTCTAAAATGCCAAATGAATTTCGGCATATGGTTCTATTTAAAGATATGATGAAATAAGCTCCCAATCAGGACCGTTGTATTGCAACATGCGTAAATAACCTGCCACGGTTTGCAAGCGTTGTGTACAGCTATTTTAGGTTACATAAGTCTACATTTTAGAAATGAATTTCTTTGTCCCGATAAAAAGCGCGCGAAAATTGGCGTGGATGTATTAATTTGTAAATAAAAATTTCGTAGCGGGTACAGCATTGGGATCACTTAATTTCCATTAAAAGTTTCGTTGTGAATTTCAACTAAAGTACCGGGGTATCTCGCGAATTATTTGGCATTGACATTTTCTCTTAATAAAATATCATGTAAACACGCTGTATCGTAACCGTTACGCTGTATCAGTTCCTTCATTAAAACAATTATTGTATTGTATACTGACTGCACACAAGTGTCGTAACATACGGACGCAATACGTAAATTCGGACAGTACTTAAAGTCGGACACAAGTAAATAAATAATTTAATACTCTTGATTTCTTGAAACTCGGTATTTGTTGTTAAAAAGGGCAATTGCATTGATTAACACCATACGAGTCAATAGTATTGATCATCTAAACGCTTTATTTACGTTTACGACTTAACGTGCTGTCCGAATTTAAGTGCACATACATGTGCACATACATGTAATATCTACATGTAGTATATGATTTTCTTTGGTACATTTACATTTAAGTACACGGTGCCTGTACTGTAACATTAATTTTCGATATTGACTGTGTACATCAGACTACTTGCTGTTTTATGTATATGTATGCAGGGACTACCCTACGGGCGACTACGGGCGATAATTTCGCTCTAACGCCCGTTATATCGCCCAACGAGCCCAGAAAAGCGAAGATCAAGTCGCCCGATTTTTTTAGTAAACAAGACCGGAAAAGCGAAAATCAAGCCGCCCGATTATTATTGCCAATGCGTGCTACCGCCCGCAGGCGATTAGCAAGTTTATTGCTTGTTGTTTATCTAACGGTTACACAATTTACCCCCCGCACGGATCGTTAATTGACCAGTCGCCAACTCCGCCCACATTTTGTCGATCAGCCATTCAGATATCGATTTTTCACACACCCCTCAGCAACGCTAATCTGGCCGCCATTTTGTCCGACAAACAAAGCGTGTTGTACATATGGAATGGACGTAATTTTTAAGAGTTTACACAGATTTTATATCAAATGCATGATCATTACTGTTCGATCATTATTCAAAATTGTAGGTGCTATACATACTTTATAAAAGGTTAATATTTTATCTTTATTTCTTGAACATATGAACAAGTAATGAGAAAACAAACACAATAAATAGTTCAACCACACCAGGTGTGTGTTCTATAAAACGTGTATACCGTTTGATGCACAATATTATTAAGCAGTTTGGGCAACATAATAATTGCTACACGTGCTTATTAATCTCAGCGTAATTGTCGATGATTAATAAATAACAGTATGTTGCGTGGATCTCAGAATGAAGGAACATTAAGGCATTGTTAGGTACTGTACACAAGAAAAGAAAACTATTTAATTACTTAAATGATTTCCAATTATATATTTATTTAATATATATTTAATAGTGATTTTTTTATTAGATTAAATTAATTCTGAAAGAATTTGCATTTCTGAGATTTTTTTATATCTCAAATGATGTGCTAATTAAGTTAGGAGATCTTTGTGGTTACCACATATACCGAGCCGTTAGATTCTATAACTATTTTCATTACTAAACAATTCTGCCACAAGTTTAGTTATGTATTGTATAAACAAAACTTTATTGTTTCTCCTGACATACAAACATATTATAGAACATAAAACAAGAGATGTGTTTGTCAGAAACACACTGTCCCCTTACTGCGCTGCGTTGATACATGTTTTTTTTTTTTTTTTTTTTATTCAATATAAAACATACAATGTAAATATGTGCATAAGCAAAAACAAAGGTGGTATAATACAACAGTAATAATATCAAACACATATTATACATGATATGCTAGGATATAATGTGTTTTTTTTTGCTTTGGTTGCATGTGGTGTATGCTGTTATTTTTAAATGTAATAATCAATCCTATAGATGAGTTGCTTAGAGTTAGGTGGATGACAACTGGACTGGGTTATGAAAGTTTATGCGTTTCCATTTTTGTTCAAAAATATGAAGTTTATCGTTGTTGATGGCTATTTCTTTTTCAATTTGGATCTTTAGTTTTAAATAGTTTATAAAACAGTTGAAAGTAGGTATTTGTTTTTTGTATTTGAAGCTAATTATAAAAAATTTCATTAATATGATAATGTGATTCACAGTGTTATTAATTTCTGGTATTTTAAAAGTATTCACACCGAAACTGATATTTAAGAGAGACAGTTTTAATTTTAATTGTTGTTTCTCTAGAAAAGTTGTTAACTGGTTCCATAGAGTTTGAATATGTTTGCACTCCCAGAAAAGGTGTTCTATTGTTTCAATGTGTTCGCTGCATATATCACATAAATTTGTGTTGGATAGGTTGCACTTAAAAAGGTATTTATTTGTAGCTATGATTCTGTGGACATATTTATATTGAAAGTTTCTCATTGTGCTATCTATAGTTGTTTTATATGGCATGATAAATATTTGTTTCCAATTTAATTCTTGTTCTCGAAGAATGCTTTGCCATTTATTTTGAATCTTGGAGTTTTCTGCAGGGTGTTTAATTTGTAGTTTGTAGAATATTTTGTTTGTTTTGTTTTGTTTTGCAAGTATGTTTTCCGTGAATGATGTTCGAGTACATGGTGTGTTATTTGTATTAATTGTAGATTTAATATGTAAGGGTATGCTTTTAATTAATGTGTAATACATTAGGAAATTGCCTGAAGGTATTCCGTATATATAACATATATTCTCAAAAGAATAGAAGTCTTTTATTCTGTAATCGTACAATTGGTCGACATATTTAATGTTTTTTTCAAACCAATGTTTATAGAAAAAAGTCTTATTGTTTGAAGTTATGTCTTTATTGTTCCATAGAATAGTTTTACTGGTGATTTGGGTTTCTAGATTATGAGTAACATTAGTCCATGCTGATAAAACATTTGATAGAAATATGTTTTCGTTTGCAATTTCATGCAATATGGTATTGCTGATGTTACATTCAAAAAGTAAGGAGTCACCATATTTTTTTAGGATTTTCTGGTAGAATAATTTCCATTTACTTGTATTGGTATTATCTAGATATCTTTTAACCCAGCTGCATTTGATTGCATTCAAGAATGAGTAGATGTCCGTTAATTGGATACCTCCATTTTCTACAGATTGAATTAACTGAGTTCGCTTAATTTTATCAGGTTTACCGTCCCATATGAAATTAAATATTTCTGATTGTATATCTTTAATAATATCTTTTGGTGGGTTTGGGAGAACTGTTAGTGTATAAATTAATTTAGGTAGTGCAAACGTTTTCAACACCGTGTTTTTTCCGATTAGTGTTAGTTTACGATGCTGCCATGATTTTAGACAGTTTTTAAATTTTTGTAGTTTAGGCAGTATGTTTTTTAGAACTGTTTCATTTTCATTGTTTGTGAATGTTATTCCTAACGTTGTTGCTTCATCTGATGTCCAGTGGAATTTCATTTCTTTTTTAAGTTGAATATTACTTTGTTTAAATTTACCTACTCGTAGCACAGTGCATTTACTTTTGTTAAGTTTAAGACCCGATGCCATTCCAAAAAGGGTAAGCGATTCTATAAGATTATTGAATGAGTCAATACTGTCATTTAAAAAATAAGTTGCGTCGTCAGCAAATAGCGACTGTTTAATTTCTTCGTCAGGTTCTAGCGATATTCCATTTATATGTTTATTTGATTGAATATAGTGTGATAGATACTCGATGCATATAATAAATAGTGAGGATGAGAGTGGACATCCTTGTCGTACCCCTCGTTCGATGTTAAAACTGTTTGAGAAGAAGCCATTGTTAATTATTATACTGTTAATATCGGTATAAAATAGTTTTACCCATTTAATTAGACTTTCACCGAAATTCATATTTTCTAAGCAAGAGAACATAAACGAATGGTCTAGTGAATCGAAAGCCTTTTCAAAGTCTGCAAAGAAGATGAGGCCAGAATTGTTTGGTTGGTTGAAATTGTTTATGCATTCTTGTATCAGACGTACATTTTCACCAATGTATCGTCCTTTAATAAAACCAGATTGTGATCTTGAAATGACTGATGGTAATACTTTTTTGATTCTGTTTGAAATACTTTTAGTTGCAATCATTGTTAAGTAGACTAATCGGGCGCCAGTTTGATAAGGATTCTAGGTTTTTTCCAGGTTTTGGAATGAGTGATATTATACCTTGCTTTTGTAGCGTAGTTAGGTTTTTGTTGTTAAATGAATAGTTGAGTGAATTAATTAAATGTGTTTTAATATCGTTCCAGAATATTTTATAAAATTCGACTGTGATGCCATCAGATCCTGGACTTTTGTTATTTTGCATTTCTTTAAGTGCTATTCCACATTCATATTCATTAAGTAATCCGTCGCACAGTTGTTTTTCTTCTTGATTTAAAGCATGGTGTGTATTTTTAAAGAGGGCGTTATTTTCAACATGTTTTCGTTTATAGAGGGTTTCGAAAAACAAACGTTGTTCTTCTAGTATTTGAGTTCTGTGTGTTATATCTTCGCCATTAACTACTAATTTGTGTACAGTTTTTTGTTCACTTCTACGTTTTTCGATGTTTGCGAAGTATTTTGTATTTTTTTCATTGTGTTCAACATGTTGTGCACGTGCTCGTAATATTATTCCATTGAGTTGTGTATGATAAATTCCTTCTAATACTTGTTTGTTTAATGTTATTTCATTCTCAATGTCTTTTGTATCGTTTGTGTTTGTTTCATGTAATTGTTTTTCAAGTGTTTCAATGATTTTGATGGTTTCAGTTTCAAGTTTGCGTGTTTCTTTTTGTTTAAATGATGTGTATCTAATCGTTGTGTTACGTATATTTCCTTTAATTACTTCCCATAAGGTGTTTGGGTTTGCATCTTTATTATTTTGAACTGTATTGAGTATTTCTTGTTTTATTTGCGTTTGGTATTGTGTATCTAATAATATGCTGTTATTGATTTTAAAGTATCCTGGGCCTCTTTCAGGTTGTATTTTGTGTATTATAAGTTCAACTAGAGAGTGGTCAGTCATGAATCCTGGTTTTATGCTACATGTGTCAATAATATTGCAAAGAGATTCAGATATTAAAAAAAAGTCTAAATTGCAGAATATTGTTGGTTTTGTGTTTGAGTGCCAGGTGAATTTGCTTTCGTTTGGATTTACAGTACGCCAGATGTCTATCATATTGTAGTTTTCAATTATGTTATTTTAAATGTTTCTATTTTTAGGATGCGTATAAAGGTTTCCCTTCTTTTTATCTAGTAATGGGTTAAGGACAGTATTAAAATCACCACCGACTATAATGTTTTTATCTTGGTTGTTAATTATAAAGGATTGTAATGTTTCGTAAAATGTGGAGTCATCTATGTTAGGGCCGTAAACGTTGATTAATGTTAATTGTGTTTCGTGTATTTTGATATCTATACTTGCTTGTCTGCCAATTATTATTTCGTTAAAGTTTTCGACTGTGATCCCTATATTATTTTTTATCAAAAAGGCAATGCCTTGTTTATTAGTATGTTGTCCACTGAGATAGATGTCTCCGTCCCATTCATCTTTTATGGTTTGTGCTAAAGTAGGTGTCAAGTGACTTTCTTGTAATAGGCATATACTATATTTTTTTTCGTCTAACCATTTGAAGATTTTTATGCGTTTGTCTTTATTGCTTAGCCCTTTGACATTCAAAGTGCATAATTTAATCATTTAAAGAGGTGAAGGGTGATGTAAATGCTAATTTGTGTGTGCTTGTCCAGTTAGTTTCTATTTGAAAACATGTCCAGTTGGTTTCTCTACTGTTAATATATATACATTTACACAAAAGATGTACAAAATTCATTCTATCTTCATACAAACCAACAGAAAAACATAAAATCAGAGAAAATATAAAATACCACATTTGAAAAAAACAACAAAAAAAAACAAGCGAAATACAACGAAACAGAAACAAAATGTACAAAAGGAGTTTCAACATATGAGAATTGATTGTAAATCAAAACATATAGGCTAATTTACATCTAAATACATGATTTAACAACATATATTTTACATTTGATAATATTTGGAATGTATCAATTATTGAAATCCGAAAGTGTTCATAAAATTGAAGAGTCATTTAATTTTTACATATAAATTGCTTATAAGCAATAGGAGAGTTTTGATTTATCAAAACATGTTTTTCTTCTAAAAAACTACATGTTTTTTTTACCTTTGACCTTGAAGGATGACCTTGACCTTTTACCACTCAAAATGTGCAGCTCCATGAGATACACATGCATGCCAAATATCAAGTTGCTATGTGAAGGGGCATAGAAGTTATGAGCATTTTTTGAAACCTAAACGCGAAACCTAAACGCAGTGTGACAGAAAGACGGACAGTCCGATCACTATATGCCCTCCTTCGGAGACATAAAAATTAAACATTAGCAATCACAAATTCACAAATCTATTTTAACAAGGGCTGTTTGTAAAGCATGCATGCCCCCCATATGGGCTGTCAGTTGAAGTGGCAGCCAAAGTGTGAATTAGTTTTTGTCACTGTGACCTTAACCTAGTAACCTGAAAATCGATAGGGGTCATCTGCTAGTCATGATAAATGTACCTATGAAGTTTCATGATCCTAGGCCTAATAATTCTTGAGTTATCATCAGGAAACCATTTTACTGTTTCGAGTCACTGTGACCTTGACCTAGTGACCTGAACATTATTAGGGGTTATCTGCCAGTCATGATCAATGAACCTATGAATTTTCATGATCCTAGGTGTAAGCATTCTTGAGTTATCGTCCGGAAACCATTTTACTGTTTCGAGTCACCCTGACCTTGACCTTGTGACCTGAAATTAATAGGGTCATCTGCGATTCATGATCAATGTACCTATGAAGTTTCATGATCCTAGGCATAAGAGTTCTTGAGTAATCATCCGGAAACCATTTTACTATTTCGGGTCACCATGACCTTGACCTTTGACCTAGTGACCTGAAAATCAATAGCGGTCATCTGTGAGTCATGATCAATGTACCTATGAAGTTTCATGATCCTTGGCATAAGCCTTCTTGAGTTATCATCCGGAAACCATTTTACTATTTCGGGTCACCGTGACCTTGACCTTTGACCTAGTGACCTCAAAATCAATAGGGGTCATCTGTGTGTCATGATCAATGTACCTATGAAGTTTCATGATCTTAGGCCTAAGTGTTCTTGAGTTATCATCTGGAAACCATCTGGTGGACAGACGGACATACGGACGGACCGACATGAGCAAAACAATATACCCCCTCTTCTTCGAAGGGGAACATAATAAAGCATTTTTATGTGAAGACAAGTTCATACAAAGCATTTCTAAACCGAAATCGAAAATTGGTAGAAAAATGCATATGAACAAATGTACAGTTACAATAGCTTATAAAGGACATCTCACTCAATACTTTCGGGGGATTATAAAGACAACTGGCGAAATAAGGAACATTTGACTGGATACAAATTGTTAAACACTACACCTCAATAATAGTGTCTTATTTGCCCACCAGAGACGTATATTTGCTAAAACAAATTCAATTGACTGATCCAATTTCACCATAAAATGAAACTCTGGGTTGGAATAAACCCATGTGTTCTAATAAAGATTGACGCAGAAGTTCTTGCAATAACCTTAAAATAAACAAAATATATCCTTCAAAAAGGCAGCAGAACACATACAAAATGAGCAACAAGATGTGCATATACTGCATAAATGAAGTATACAGGTCCATCAAGATTTTTATCCACAGATGTTTCTTCCTTTCTTCATCTGAAATCATGACCAGTCGTGATCTGCACAGTGTTGTGTCTAAAATAAAACAAACCACATATCAATGCCAAACAAAAACAAGAGCTTTCTCCATCAGACATATGCCCCCAAAAAACGCTTTTTCAAAACCTAAAGGCAGAGTTTGAAACCTAAAAGCGGACCCTAAGTTTAATGTCAAGGTCAAAGGGGTCAAAATTTGTGTGCGTATGGAAAGGCCTTGTCCATATACAAATGCATACCAATTATAAAGGTTACATCTGAAGCGACATAGAAATTATGAGCATTTTTCGAAACCTTTAAGTGATATTATGGGCATTTTTCACTGTTGAATTGAGCTGAAAAGAATTAACAGGTCAAACGAGTTACTTAAAATGAGGTTACTGGCCAATTATCTGCAACTCATCTTGCTGCCAGTTGTTATTAAAAATATATTTCATATTTGATATCTTACGGGACTCACCCAGTCCTGTAAGCCATCAGTAAAACAAAATTGTGTCTTTGTGTCGTATGAACGAATCTGCACTAAAACTAAATTTAGGTACACATCGTACAAGCATGACCAGTTGTCAAACGAAAGTACAGTTTATATTCAATTTAATTCAAATGCATTATTTTTCTCTTTCAGGGATATTGTTTTAGTATGTTGATGCTGCATTAACAAATCTAAGTATATATGAAGTGAAAACACCAAAAATAAACAATGGTTGCGATAGACACCTATTAACTGTTAGATGCCCATAATATCACTTTAACGCAAGTGTGACGGACAGACATATGGACGGACGGACAGTGCGATCACTATATGCCGTCCTGTAACGTACTGAAAATCAAGCTGTAGAATAATTTATTTTTATTTTAAATGCCTTATAGGCTACTCAACAATACTTCAAATAAAATGCATTTTAAAACCTTGAAAAGCTGAAAACGTGAGAATACAAGAAATGTTAACAAAACATATAAAGGCTTAATTAATGCTTTAATATCTGTAGAACACTAGTTGCAGTATCGAGTTAATTTTGCGAGAAAATATCATTCAAGTTGTGTTCCTTCAAGGCATGGGAATTCCATTTTTAAATAAATGGATGAAAGTTAACCTTAACCTTGTCTTCCACTAGATTAAGGCAACAGAAAGAGCGACACATGATTGAAAATATTTGTGCCAAGTTTAATAAAATTCACTCAATACATGACTAAGTTATGCTCTGGACACAAACAGGATGCAACATTGTACCATATAAAGACATTTGACCTATAATAGTGACATTGACCTTGGAGGTAGGGAACTGGTATTTAAGCATACACAGTCTAATGATGAGGATCTTTTGTACCAAGTTTAATGAATTTCGCTTTATAAATGACAAACTTATGCTCCTTGGGACAGATGGACGGTCGTGATTCCCATATCCCATTTACTCCAGGACTCTGGGGGTTACTGGTTCGAGCCCTGATGGGGGCTACTTTTTTTCCTTTTTTTTAAATTTTATTCTTGATTTTTTACTTGAGCTTTTTAGATCCAGTGTTTACATTTATCAATATAAAGCACTTAAAGGCAAACTACAAAACATGCCAAAATCTGTGCAAAGGCCCCTTTACTATTAATCAGTTTTAATACTATTATTACTTATTTTTATAAAAACCATCATATGTTCAAAGAAAAAAAAGAGCAATACACAAACCATATATAAATCTTCTCTTCCTTTTGCCAAACCCTTTCCCACCAGAAGTGTTATCATCTGAAATGTTTTAATGGAATATTTTCATATGGATTACACTCAAAATTACACAATAATTTTCTACAGATGGGTTTGAGAAGGATAAGTAGAAACAAATTTTTTATGAAATAATGTTCATAATTATTTAATTGTCACATTTTTACTGTAAAACACATACTTAAACTTAAGTTTGTTCTTCCTGATCCTGTCAAATTCAAACTAAATACATAACAAATGAATTTCAACTCTATAACGAATGTAAAAAGATAACTTTAATGATATTTTCAAGATTTATGATAATAATAAATATCATATATATTTACTCTTCTTTTTGGCAACCCTGAGGTCAGAAGCTTCGTCTCCAGTTTTCCGCTTTTTTATCTGTAACTAGAATTATACAAATTACACCTCAATATTGTATTTTATTATTATACATGTATCTCATACTGTTTTCAAATTACATATTGTAAGGGTCCATCAGCCCATGTTTGAAAGCAAATATCCAAGCTCTTGGCATTGTGGTTTCAAGGAAGGAGTTTTTACAATATACATATAGGAAAACATATTTGCCTTCAGGGTTGGGCCAATTTTGACCTTTAAAGGCATAATTTGAACAATATTGGTAGAGGTGTTCCAGACGATGTTTAATGCCAAATATCAAAGCTTTAGTTTTAATATTTCAGAGAAGTTTTTTAAACTTTTCACTATATACATTTAAGGAAAAAACATTTGTCCCCCGGTATGGGGCAATTTCGACCCAAGAGGCATAATTTTAACATTCTTGTTTACTGTTTAGGTTCTTCATATGATGTTTCATGCCAAATATTAGAGCTCTAAGCTCTAGATGTTACTATATACATATAAGGAAAACTATCCGTTTCCATGGTAATATGAGTTATGCAAAGAACATTCCTGCCAAGTTTCATTAAGATTAGCCGAGTGGTTGATTAAGATTTACAAACTCAACATGTATATTCTAAGAGTATATACCATATGCTAGAAATGCAATATGGATGATTATCAAATCAGTTGGGGGGGAAATTTATACTCTGAAATGTGAAGAATGGGGCTGAATATCTCCCAATATTTAGGCAAAAATGAGCACTGTTACATATCTGACACACGACAAGGACCAATACCAGTCACAATAGCTCACCCTGAGCACGGTGAGCTCAGGTTAGCTAACAATATATGACCTTATTGTAGAAAAAGCTCACCAATGGCTGTCTGTTTTCCTTTTCAATCAGTTCACGAACTTCAGGAACCATTCCTTGTCCTGGTGGAAAGGCCTGCCTTATAGGTTGTCTCGGTAGCAGTGTTAAAGAAAATACTCCAGAATCTAAACTGTCCATGTTGGAATTGAGCGATTCGTAAAAGTCTAGCCACTTTTGTGTACTATCCTGCTTTTTGAAAATTAGTTTCAGAGCTTTAATTTGTTTAACATTTTTATCTATTTCAATTTTACTAAAATTTGGCTTCAATATTTCTGGCTTTCCACTTGGCGCTTTATTCAAAAAGTTCCCATTTAGGGCTGACCACGGCTGAGATTGTACCCCTTTATAAAACACTTTTACACCACCGTCCACAGAAACAAATTTAAAGTGCAAAGGTTGGGTGATGTGGTCAACTTTGTTCAAATCACCCTCAATCCATGACTTAACATCAAATAATTGTGTGATACGCTCTGCATTTTTCAAAACGTTTAAGAAGTCATCAAAATATTCAGCATCTTTAGTATTTAACAGCCTGGAAACCTCACTAAATTTTGCATCAATGTCTTCATGCGTGTGGCCAACAATAAGGAAGGACATATGAACCTGAAATATAATATATAATTATCAAATCCGTTAAATCAAATACCTTCAGTCAATAAAGTTGACAATGGCTGAACAAGATAAATGCCTTTCCCAAGTTTTATCATAATTTGATTTTAAAAAATGCATAAACTACAAGATGGAATAATACTAAGAAAAACTATTCTTTTAATAATCAAATATAAATAATTTATATGTTTAGGCTACAAAAATGTTACCTGAAATAAAAGCCAAAAAGATGCAATTCTATAATTTTGAAAACAAACATTGCAGGATTCAAAACTATCATGTTTTTAGTGATATATATGATACACAGTAGTTGGCAACAATAACATATCTAGTCACATAGTGCACTTTTAAAGTTAATTAGTTATAGTAACTATCCTTTCCCTGATAGATACATGCTTTTACGATCCCTATCGATTCCCTGAATAGACGTGTTTCTGCGACGTTATCGATTTCCTGGTAAACAAGGTCTGTTTGTAAAACATGCATGCCCCCCTATATGGGCTTTAAGTTGTAGTAGCAGCCATTGTGTGAATACGTTTTCTTCGAAGGGGGGCATAATAAGCATTTCTACTAAATCATGCTACAGAGGTTGAATAATTGTAAGTAGTGCACATGAATATTCAAATAATCAAGTTAATGAAAATGAAATTATTTGAATACTCATCCTTAAGAAAGACTGTCGTAAAACAGACACTGTGATCTTTGAAATCAACACTCACCTCATGGAAAACCTGTTCTGCCACTAACAATTCCAGAAATGCAAATACATAACGGTTCTTATTTTCCCTCCAACAGTTGTCTGCTTGGATAAACAAATTTGGAGGCAGGAAGTTGTTCTGGAATAAAAACATCCACAAAATTATTGCACAATAATGTTGTTCTCTAGAGTAAACAACAAGTAAAACTACAACATAGGGAAAACAATAAAAGTAAGATGGTCAGTGTTTATATCACATGATCATACACAAATATAGCTAGTCTGGCGAAAATGTGTTATACTAATGCTTTTTGTACGACTCGTATTCTGATGTAATCTATCCTATTAACCAACCTAAGCAAGAATTTATGAATCATGATCCTCTATACAAATTCATAAAACCAGGGGTCTCACTCTGGTTTGGGGGAACACCGAGGCGGGCGAAATCAGGCATCATTTTCCATAGGAGAATTTCAACCAAAACATAAGAAACTATAAAATATTTGTTTTAATCACTTAATTTGTCCTTTTTACTACAATCTATTAACAGTTAATACTTATCTATCAATTCTATTTAGTTTGAAACATTTTGAACTTGAACTTGACAATTCTGGGTCTAGGGCATTCAATTGTCTTGCATTTTTGCGGCATTTTTATCTGAAATGGGGGAACTATATTCTTTATGCTGGGGAAATATGGCCTTATTTAAACCCCAAAAACCAGAGATCGAGACCCCTGAAAATACTGACTGTACTATCACCATCTTTACCAAAAAAGCCATCATGTGGTATTTCACGAGTGTCAAGGGCTTTGGTTATTTTCAGAAATGTAGGTGCTTGAATGGCTTGCTTACAATTTTTTGTCGTCCAAGTATAATTATGTAAGATAACATGTACACAAACATTACTCACATGTACACAAACATTACTCACATTTGCCCTCGCTTGACGTAGTAGCTCTTTAAGTATGATGTTGATTGTCAAGTTGGGATCATGAGGATATTCATTAATGTCCACATAGGCATGAAACCCTCCATGCCCGTGACTTAGCACTCCAGTGACATGAGTATGCAGAAGATCCACTGCATGCAGATTCTGTAATTTTTCACATAACAGTTACAAAATCTTGCACAATACATCATTTAAATTTGGAAATCAAAAACGAACAAAATACTGAATCTTGTTTGTGTATTACGTATCCTAAAACTTAACAAGCATATCTGATTAATTGTTATCACCTGCCAAATAAAAAGCCTTTAGTTTCAATCAAACTCATAATTCTTGAGCTGAACTTAACAAAATTTGCAAGCGTACCACCACAATATGATACTAAGTAACAACTTTTCACTATTTTTGTTTTTTTAAGCGCCGCAAGTGTCCTAGAGACAACTTTAAATATAAATTAATAAATTTTGCATCAATGGTTGAATGGCAAGATATGTATTTTAGGAACTCATTAAATAAATGCTTTTTAATGTAAATATAGAATATTATGTAACTGTCGGATAGAGATCAAGTTTATCCTGCGAGGATGAGAAACATGTAGTGCTAGACTTTCAGAGTGCTACAAAAATTTTGAGCCGAGCATGATAAACTTGATATCTTTCCAACACTCACATGATATTCTATTTATCCCATTATTTTGTGGTGTTTATCGTTCAAAAAAAGAGTAAAAA
Source organism: Dreissena polymorpha (assembly GCF_020536995.1). Taxonomy (NCBI): domain Eukaryota; kingdom Metazoa; phylum Mollusca; class Bivalvia; order Myida; family Dreissenidae; genus Dreissena; species Dreissena polymorpha. Next base: position 73,717,206 of record NC_068367.1, on the reverse strand, counting down.
TACTTAAATCTAAAAAAATAACGCTGGTGTCCCAATTTTGCTTGAAGTATTTGTTTACTTCAAACCTAATCATTTGCTATGACATCACATTGAAATATATATTGTTCCAAAAATAAAGATTGGAAACCATATTCTAAAAATATTTATAGTTCACAGCTCATATTCATACGATCACTTGTTATACTATTGGTTTTCGTTAGGTAATAGGATAAACATTTATTTCAGAAAAAAATATACCATACAAACTGTTTATATGCCCCTTTTATGGGTAACATTCTGTAAAGACAATTGCAAGCTTAAGACACACAGAGTAAGACACACAGGTGTGAGCTAAAATAGATTACCACCTAAGGCACAAAACCTCCTTTATCCTACCTTTGGGTTCCTCCCAGCAAAATGTGGCAAATTGGTCTTTGCTGTAAAAAATAGAGAATAGATTTATGCAATAAAAATTTAAAAAACAACTGTTTGTATGTTTGTTATATAAAAAATTAAATCACATATTATGTAAAGCATTCCTTTTTGGTACCATTGTATCCTGTGTGCAACTGTGGATGTAGTAAAAAAGTCTGGACAGGAAATTAAATTAATTACAGTATTTCATGCTTTTCAGTGAAAGAGCGTAAAAAAAAACAAGAGAACAACAACATGATTTACTAATGACAAATCATAATACTATATATTTCAAAGTGTAAGATCGTAATATATATTTCATGGGTTGTAACAGAAACTCGTTATTTTCACTTGTGAAAATATTGTTTCGGTGACCACTCATGAAATATAATGCAATCTTACACGGAATCCAACAAATGTCCTCTATGACATAGATATATATATATAATTATGGAAAAAGTTAACATGTATATATGCATGGAGAAAGAAATGCAAATTTAAAACTCTATATGGCCTATAGTTAAAGGCTTTTTCTTCAAAATAATGGGAATTATTTTTTATAATGACATAATACAAAATGAAAGATTTTGTTCTGTTACAGTTTACACATTCAACAAAAAATTCATTCATTGTAATGTTTAGAAATCCTTATTATGGTGACCTATTTTTAGAAATCAGGTCAGGACAAATAATTGTTTTTGCCATTGTAACAAGGCCCCATCAAAGGCAGAACACTGGAACTTGGGAATATAGTTTTATGACTAGTTAGGATTTTCAAACTGCTCCTGTCAAAATTAAAGTGTATGGACACTTTAAATACCAACCTTGATCCATACCATCGATAATTATGGACATGTGCTGGCTTGGATTGCGTTGTGCCTGGTCTTTTTTGTTGTAATAGTACTTCCTTTCTAACCTGGATATCATTAAATAAGAGCTTTGAAGTTGCAAATAGTTAATAGTTTTAAGTGCATCTGTTTCTTTTGACATCAAACATTTAATAGGCAAAATTAAATTAAATTTGAAAGATGTATATCATTTCTTTGTTTACCATCATTAATGGGCAGTATGCAGGAAACACAAATATGCAGGATATACAATGTAGCACCTTTCTACCTATTTCACTTTGAATGTTTAAAAACATTTATGAAACTACATATTTATGTTCAATAAGTTTGGTGAATTTGGGATATCAATACATATGTAGGATTTATGGGGCTTAAAGGTCTTTTCAATTTAAGATAAAAGTCAATGAGCTTGATTAACTGAATAACTTTTACTTATTACCAGTGGTTATATAAAATAAGCCTTAGGGAAAGATATAGAGCAAAATTGGAGGATGCTGCACCCTGCAAGAAAATGTCAATGTCAGTCCAAAATTTTCACCATGAACCTTTTTATAATTTTCAATCTAGCAGCACCCAGTAAATTTTTCTGGTCATTAATCTTTCCCCTAATAATACACAGTCTGATTTGCATTCTGAACTTTAGAAATGCTTCTTACCATGTTTGTAAGGGAGTAATTCATTAAAGATTTGGTTACAAAAATAAATGAAAAATAAAAGAAATGAAAATACATAAATTACATTTGACGAATATTATGCTCTTCTTTCTTTTTCTTGTAGAAAGCACGCATCTCGAAAGAGGTAGTTGTTCATTAGCCTTTCTAATGTCACACAAGTTGTACATTTGCTGAAGCTGTTGGTCTGAAACATACATCGATCACTGCTTATGTTACACAGCTCCAGATAACTGATTCATTTTTGTTGTTGTTTAGAACCCATTTCGAAAATAAATTCCTGAAAATAAATTACCAATGCCTTTTTGGAGTATCCTTTCTGATGCATCACAATGAAGGTTTTAAGTCTTAAAAAAGTCCATGAAAATTGTCGTTTTACACTGTAACAGTTTAACCCTTTGCATGCTGGGAAATTTGTCGTCTGCTAAAATGTCGTCTGCTGAATTTCTAACATTCGCATTTCCGTCGATTTTTTTCAAAGAATACTATCAGAATAGCAAACAGTTTGGATCCTGATGAGACGCCACGTTGTGTGGCGTCTCATCTGGATCCAAACTGTTTGCAAAGGCCTTAAAAATTTGGTTCCCTCATTATAAGGGTTAACAGATGAGAAAGAATTAAGAAAGGCCAGGCTCTTTCAAGATACAGAGGCAATGAAATGGTGTTTTCACCAGGACTGGCATTCCAGAGAGTTTTTAGAGAAAATCTTAAATTCTACTTTTTCTAGTAAATTGTTTGAAGCAATATCCTTTCTATGTATGCGTTTTCGCCTATTGTACATGTGTGCCTCATTATAAAACATATTTAATGTAATATAGTTTAGTTTTTGATTGTGTAGCATATTTTTTCATTTTTAAATTTTAACCAGATGTGTTTGTAAAACACTATATCCCCCATATATTTGACCTTTGTCGTTGACCTCGAGAGAATCTGATTCAACTGTATATTATTATATCTAGTAACTGACAAAAAAAAGGTTACATGTATATTGGTGTTAGACCTTGTAACAAATGCTGCAGACATTCAAAGGATATACTCAACACAAGATTCATTATGTGACAGCTGTAATAAAAAAACATATAGCTATAGATTCTAATTTTACGATGCCAAATTACATGTATTACAACTAACGCAGGTACATGTACATGACTTTGTAGTTTAAAAACGTCATATCAGCATAAAATTGTTTGTAACCCACAAAAAACACATTATTTTACCTTTTTCGTTTTAACAAACTGGAAGCTGTCAATCCATTTCTTGTAGAACTGGCTTTTGCTCACTGGATTTTCCACATCCATTTTGTATTGTTCATAAATGTAACTTTTCACTGTTCCATATGGCATCACAATCTCATTTCGGTGAGGCATTCTTTCGCCATGAAATCTGAAGTAATCCTCCAGCCAAGCAATCAAAAGTAGAGTGCTCTTGTCCCAGTTACATGGGGATTTCCCAGTTGGAGCTTCCTTGTTATTCATGCACATATCAGCAACTGTAGTTAATGTATTCTTGTTAACTCTCAATGCAGCCAAAAATGCTTTTGTACATAATTGTACTTCTTGTTTTTTAGACTGTACTGAAAAGTACCTGTATTTTCCGACTTTTTCAGATTTTTCATATGATGCTTTCAGCAGTGTTATCCTAGTCAATTTTGGATTATGCCAGAATTTTTCACGAATATCACGGACAAAATTAATATTCAACTGCATAATACACCGTTTTCCACAATAGCAGGGTGTGTTAAGTGCTGTCTTAATACTAAGAAACTTCAATGCTTTTAATTTCATTCTTCCTTCTGACTTTACCTCACCTGAAAACAAATGTTAAAACCAAAGCATAACTAGAAATGGCGCGGCAGAGGCCGACGCGTATCCCCACGCCGCATGTTTGACCCAAGGGCGCCCCAGGGTTGATCATGGGGCCATGCATAGTTGAGATTGACTGTATTGTCATAAGAGAAGTTCAGTATCAATTAGAAGTGAATGGGTGTAAAAATAAAGAAGTTATAGTAAAAGGCAATTTTGGGAGGGTGTGGCCTATGTGGGCGGGGTGCCCCAGGGTTGGTAATGGGGCCATGCATAGTTGAGATTGACCGTATTGTCATAAGAGAGGTTCAGTATCAATTTGAAGTGAATCAGTGTATTAATGAAGAAATTATAGTAAAAGGCAATTTTGGGCGGGTGTGGTCTATGTGGGCGTGGCGCCCCAGGGTTGGCAACGGGGCCATGCATAGTTGAGTTTGACCGTTTTGTCATAAGAGAGGTTCAGTATCAATTTGAAGTGAATCAGTGTAGAAATGAAGAAGTTAATGTAAAATAACCTAAATTTTTTTTATAGTAAATGGATTTTTTTGGTGGGTGTGGCCTATGTGGGCGGGCGCCCCAGGGTTGGGATTGGGGCCATGCATAGTTGAGATTGACCCTAATGTCATAACAAAAGTTCAGTATCAATTTGAAGTGAATCCGTGTAGAAATGAAAAAATTATAGTAAATGGAAATTTTTGGTGGGTGTGGCCTATGTGGGCGGGGCGCCCCAGGGTTGGGAATGAAAAAATTATAGTAAATGGAAATTTTTGGTGGGTGTGGCCTATGTGGGCGGGGCGCCCCAGGGTTGGGAATGGGGCCATGCATGGTTGAGATTGACCGTATTGTCATAGGTGAGGTCCAGTATCAATTTGAAGTGAATCGGTGTAGAAATAAAGAAGTAAATGTAAAATAACCTAAAAAAATGAGTGATAATTTCTGACGCGGCCCCACCCCAACCCCTATAACTTTTGACCCAGGGGTCAGATCAAAATTCCAAATAGTGCACCGTCGCACATATGCTCATAGCTACCATGTGTGTAAATTTCAAGGTTCTAGTGCTTTTAGTGTAGGAGGAGATAGTGGCCAGGACGGACGGACGGACAGACGGACGGACAGACGGACGGACGGCGGAGATCACCACAATATCCCCACCTTTTTTTCAAAAAGCGTGGGGATAACAAATGGTTATTTTCTAGTTTAGTTTAAACCTATTTATTTTAGCTCGATTGCATACATGGGTGAAAGTAGGAAATTCCCAAAATACTGAAAATAAAATCTGGGGGCCGATAGGGCCCCCAGTGGGTCCAGGGCAAAGGGCCCTGGCTAGGGGTCCAGGGGGCCTCTGGCCCCCGGAAGCTCCTGCATTTTAGCTTATTTGAAACAAAGAAATCACTTCTCCTAAGCTTAAAGACACCTGTATTTTTAAGTGATTCAAAACAGAAAAAAACTGTTAGTTTGGCTAGAATATATCACAATCTATTTCTTAAACATTTCATGTAGATCAAATGTGATAGGCAAAATCTTTAAGATAACACTAAACTTTCTCAACTATGTACACAATGTACAAATATTTACAGTATAATATAGATCAATTAACATGTTTTGGCAATACATTTTCTGTCTTGTATTTTTAAGTAATTTGTTTTTATATCTTATCTAGTTATTTACTAATGATTTAATTTACAAATCCGGTAATTTTTCACATGCGTAACGTTCTCGGCGTGAGACTTAAACGCCTTTTTCCCATTTGATTGGTACTTGATCGTTTTGAAACAGATATCACAATATCATATGCGCTACCCGGAATGATTTTTTGTTTGTTTGTTAAACCAATCTCCCCATTTCTCTCCACGAGAGTCTCTTTCATGGAGCCATTGTCATCGCCACTTGTTTTTCACATCACTTTCAAGTTCTTTTTTTTGTCGAACCCCGGAAGCAAATACATGATTTGTTCATGTTTTTTTGGTTTCGGAAGTAGTTATTTTGACTTGTCCGCCATATTTTTTTGAGAGATAAGACCGTTTCATAACGTCGATTTCTATTGGTTGACCGATTTACGTAAACCAATCAAAACGCTTTTTGGAAACCGAGTCAGATTCCCGATTAACTTCGAGTAATTCCATGCGGTAAACCATTTCATAGACAAAGGAATCGTAAATTATCGGCAGGTTTCGCCAGAATATTCTAATGAGGTGACGCCATGCTGCCTTCTGCACGCGCGGGCGGTCTTGCGGGAGACCAATCGGGACACCTCGGACAATTCCGCCATATCGGCGATCGTCTCTCGGGTGTATTTGGTGGAAGGATATGTCTAACGCCTCTAGGCGGAAGATATTACACCGAAAATATAGTTCGGGTTACAAACCATTAAATTTGCACTAAATTAACTGATAATATAGATATAGAAGGACCAATATCTCTGAGGAGTAATATAATAGAATATTTGTTTCTGTTATTGTTAAACATTAGTTGTCATTACATACAAACTATTCAAATGTTAATTAAATGTTTAGAAAGCCAATTAGTTGTTTCTTGAAGTGTAAACAACACCATTATTCAAACTTAAAGAGCCAGTATTTCTTAAACTGCATTAATTATCGGTACAACATTGCGGATGTTCTGCAGGGCGACAAACTTTGAGATTTAATCCACATGTTTAGGTTCTATACCATTAACAATCGTTCAACACTGTACAGTGGTGCAGGGAAAACTCTTCGGTGTAATATAAGAAATAGTAAAATCCACATAGATCCCCCCCCCCAAAAAAAAGCAACATTATAGTGACCAGCCAGGCAGTCACAAACTGTATACAGACAAAAGCCATATGGCTCTCAGTGGGGTTAAATATTACCAGTATTGAGACACCTAAAGGGTTTCGCAGGATGGAATAAGTGGAGAGCTTGATTGAATTTGAAAAACAATTCTTTCTGTGCATTTGATGATGGCAACCATACAGTACTTCTGGCAGATATTTTTTATATTTAAGCCTAGGCAACTTAATTCCAGATGCTGTTATTCTGGCCAGGCCAATACTCTTTAGCTGGGCAACCAAAACACTAAATATGGTCAACTGTGCAGGCAACAGTTGTAACTAGAAGTGGCGCGGCAGAGGCCCACGCGTATCCCCATGCCGCATGTTTGACCCAGTAAGCATTTTAATGAACCTCGTGGTGAATATAATGGATCAGCCCTGTTTTAGCCTTAAGTGTCAATTGGTTATTCCAATACTGTGGAGACACCAATAACACCTATCTACAAATTAAGAATACAGTTTTTTATGCCCCTGGTAGGGTGGCATATAGTTTTTGAACTGTCCGTCAGTCTGTCTGTCCTTCCGTCTGAAAACTTTAACATTGCCCTAACTTTTGCAATATTGAAGATAGCAACTTGATATTTGGCATGCATGTGCATCTCAAGTAGCTGCACATTTTGAGTGGTGAAAGGTCAAGGTCATCCTTAAAGGTCAAATATATGGCTTTAAAGCGACGCAATAGGGGGCTTTGTGTTTCTGACAAACTTATCTCTTGTTTTTAATTGAAAAAACAAAGACATTGTTGGAATTTGACTTATTTAAGGCATCGTGTAAACATTTTAAAACTCAATTTTCCACAATATGAAACAATAAAAGCTCCTCCAATCCCTATGCACGCTAAACCAAGAATCAGTTTTTTATAAGATTATCCTTCAAAATGGGCAAAAGTCCGGGGCAATACTGTCAAAATTCCCTTTAACAACTCTTGTGACATGCAGCTGTAGTCTATTTTCTCTGTATTTTTTTTACAGCGAAACACATAATGGCATCATCATAGATGTATAGCTCAGAATTCATTTTATACTATATAAATATGTTATGTGGTCTTATTTATACAAAATAACCTGGATATTTATGAAAAAACACCATCTCCCTGTAAAGAGAGATGGCATTTGTTCGCCATAAACATTTAATTATTCAGTAAATTGTAAGCAACAAACATAAAAAATTCAGTCCCCCAGTCATTGAGTTTTTAAAGAGTTCAACTTTGCTTAAGTAATAATGCATCAATGTTGATTCTAACAAAAAAAGGGTAGTCATTTATGCCTAAACAGTTTTGCTTTCCAGAAGCAAGGACGTCAAACACAAACTTTAAACCATTTATAGTCTTAATTATTAAACAATAGGGCCATGATGGCCCTGTATCGCTCCACTGCTGAAAAAAAGCTGAAACAAATATTCTCGGCATGTGCAAAAACTTAAATATAGGTCCTATTTAGGCACATGTACACTTTTGTGACCCCCTGTGCTGGGTCACATTTAACCCCAGGGGCATAATTTGAGCAAACTTTGTAGAGGACTACTATATCTCACTACATACAAAATGTGGTAGCCCTAGGTCCTAGAGTTAAGGACAAGAATATTTTAAAAGTTTTCACAAAATAAGCAATATATAAGCGTATATAATGTTCAATTTTGTGACCAGGTGGTCAGGGTCAAATTTGACCCAAAGGGCAATATTTGAACAAACTTGGTAGAGGACTATAAGATGCTACTGCATACCAAATTTGGTAGCCATAGTCCGAATGGTTTTCGACAAGAAGATTTTTAAAGATATCACAAAATAGGTGCTTTATAAGCGTTAATTCAATTTTGTGACCCCTCTGGGCAGGGTCCAAGTTGACCCCAGAGGCATTATTTGAACAAATTTGGTAGAGGTTTATTTTAGATGTCACTACATACCAAATTTGGTAGCCCTAAGCCCAATGGTTATGGACAAGAATTTTTGAAGTTTTCACAAAATAGGCCTTATATAAGCATATGTTCAATTTTGTGACCCCCGGGGCAGAGTCAAATTTGACCCCAGGGGCATAATTAGAACAAATTTGGTAGAGGACTATTAGATGTCTCTACATACAAAATTTGATAGCCGTAGGCTCAATGGTTACGGACAATAAGATTTTGAAAGTTTTCACAAAATAGGCCTTATATAAGCAAATTTTCAATTTTGTGATTCCTGGGGCAGGGTCAGATTTGACCCCAGGGGCATAATTTGAACAAATTTGAAAGAGGTTCACCCAAGGAACATTCCTGACAAATTTCATCAGAATTGTACCAGAAGTTTAGGAGAAGATGTTTAAAGGAAAAGTAAACACGCGGACAGACGCACGCGCGACGAACACAGGATCATGACATAAGCCCTGCTTGTCTTTGACCAGTGGAGCCTAAAAGATATACGGCGTATATCCTGATTTTGTAATATAGTATGAAAAATAACAATTTTATTTGATTCTGTAGTAGAAACAAAGAAGACCCCTTTTCTTTTCAAAGTAAAAGTTTTATAATTATTTTTATTTTATTTTATTTTTTACATTTTTTCTTTTATTCAATATAGTACATACAATGTATACATGTATATGATCATACAACAAAGTGATTGTACAACGCAATAAAGCTCAGACATGTTATACAAGATATGCTAATATATATACTTTTTTTGGTTTCCTTAAGATTAAGAAAAAAAAAAAAATGGGTTAATATGTTTTTTCATTGGTTGTTTGTGATAGGTGTTGTTTTTTTTAAAAGAGAAAAGAAAAGAACAACAGAAGAACAGTTATGAAAAATGATGAGTTGTTAAAAGTGGGAAGAAAGCATAATGGACTTGTGTGTTTTGTTGTTTATTCACAATGATCTTATAAGATTGAAAAAAATATACACAAATATTTAAGAAAGATAAACTATCATTAGAGTAAAATGTATATAAGTGGACAAACATTATGAGAATTTTATCCGATTCCATTTCCATTCAAAGATTTGTAATGTGTCATTACTGAGGGCTATTTCTTTCTCAATCTGTATTTTTAGTTTAGGACTTTGGACAAACACAATTAAAATTTGGTACTTGTTTTTTGTACTTCATGTTAAAGATAAAAGATGTTTAAAGGAAAAGTTAACGCGTCGACGGACGCACGCACACACAGCGAACACAGGATCATGACATAAGCCCTGCTGGTCTCTGGCCAGTGGAGCTAAAAAGATATTCGGCGTATATCCTGATTTTGTAATATAGTACGAAAAATAACGTTTTTATTTGATTCTGTAGTAGAAACAAAGAAGAACCCTTTTCTTTTCAAAGTAAAAGTTTTATAATTATTATAAATTGCAAGAACATAATTATGGGCCTTTGTTTTTAACATCTGATATCTTGTGAACCTAATAATGCTGGTGCCCTAATACGAATGATACATAACATGAAGTAAAACAAAACAGAATTACTGCGTGTGTGTGAGATAGAGAAAATTATCAAAAAACAATGAAAATTTTATTTGCATATTAAATACAACACACTTTGACAACAAAAAGTATTGTTTGTATAATCAATATGAACATAATCTAAGTTGCTGCTAATATGGGATCCCCACCAGGATTTGAACCTGGATTTCCTCTCCATATAGAAAGGTGTGTTTGCTTACACTATAAGGATGTTCCAATTAACAGTAATAATATTGGTTACAATTATTTCTGTCAACTATATTAATTGTTTAATTAAGTCTTGACACAAAATGTGTAAATAAACGTTTAAAGGTTTTTAAAAACAATTTATTCTCCATCAATTTTTTTAAGGCAACTGTAACATTGATAATGACATGTATCATAAGGGCTCGCCTTTAAAGCTACTCTGGATCAGGAACTCATGTTTTTCCACAAGCACTGAACCTGAAATCAGAAAAAGATTATTTAAAACCACTTTTTTTGTTATAGAAACAATTAAATGCCTTTTTTATTTCAATAGATTATTGATCACCATAAAAATCTGGACACATAACCCAACAACTTGTTGAAAATGTGTTTGCTTATTTACATCTGTGAGTACATGTGTTGGTACATGTGACAGTGAGGCGGTAAGAAACTGCAACAACTACATCGAAACAAATATTCAAATATCTACAATGGTTTGTTTCTTATGCTAGCAATTAAGTAGCAAATAATGAGAATAACTAAATATGACATTTTGGGCTGCACTAACTATTAAGATCTATATAATGTTCAATGAACTTAATATACAAACAGGGCCGAGTTGCAACATTTAACAAGATAAAACGTTTGATTACTTGTACGGTAAGAAATAACACATGTTGTATGATCATATACATGTTTACATTGTATGTATGATATTGAATAAAAAAAAAATAAAAAAAGAAATAACACTTTTTAATTGATGTAACATGCATCAAAAAAATCCCAAATAGTTTAAACAAAAAACACAGAATTATTGACTAGATAGTAGATTGACATGAACAGACAGTAAAATAGAGTTTTGGAATGGTCATGTTCATCAGATCATGTACAAAATTGGGACAATCATAGCTCTACACAGTTTCCAACTAGTATTTTAAATGTAAAAGAAACAGATAAAGAAAAAAAGATGAACACAGAACATATGCTTGGGAAGTTCTGGGATTATTTCATCAAAATTTCTTCAAGAAAGTATAATGTACTGAAAAGTTTAGCTTAATAAAAGAAAACACTTAACAATATATATATAATATTACAGATATTCACATATAAACATTGTTACTGAACTCAACAGAAAACACTTTAAAAGTTTCAATGACTTAACATATCGTTGTTGAAAAAAAGGGGCGCTTGCTGCACCGGTAACAACACAATTATATAACGCGATAATTTGCTCATAAAATGTCCATAATCAAGAATTAGGTAAACATTGTGGGCAGTCAATCGTTTGGCATATGGGTGTTTGAACTAAATTGCATCCAATAAACAAAATGGCAGCAAAAGCTATTGATGTTATTTACATTTAAAAACCCGCAGAACTAGATATAACAAGCGCTTGGTGAAATCTACAATTAATTATGCTCACCATCTTGAAATAAAAAGTTCTTCAGCAAGCGTCGATTCTTTCTTGGGTCTGATGCGCAATACACAACTGATTGATTATTATGCCACTTGAAGTGATTAATAGTAATAACACATTTAATTAATATATCAGTGAACTAAATCTTGCAATAAACTAACACTTGTGTAAATTATTACATTTTTTGACTTGATACATTGACATGTTTAACTATGCTGTTTACAAATTTATATAAGAGTGGGTCTCACTAAACACTGCAAAGACACACACAGTCTAGCAAAGGCTACAAAGACAAGTAAAGTCAGATCAAAACACAAATAAGTTAACCAGTGTATCCTTTATTTAATAAATTTAAGACTATTAGGGGAATATATTTAGGAGAAACAAAGATTTTAACTTAAATAACTGTTTTTATTTGGTCTACAGTAGTTTTGATATAATTCCAGGCAAGGTATAACAAAGGCAATCCAAGAGTTACAGTGGGTTTATTGGACCTTGCAGCATGTGTTTGACTTTATGTACCTTTGCTACACTTTGTGTGTGTGTTTTTGTAGTGTTTAGTGTGAGCGTTACGGCATGTTAACAATAACTTCTTTTAATTTTAGAGACATGTGATTAATGCTATAATGCTTCTTAAACCAAGGAAAAACGTTTCGGTGTAATGTTTAGAGAATGTTTTTAATCATGTTTTTAATTTATTGTAATTAACATGTACATGTTCTTTAAAATATATTCATATTTCTGTTCAAATGATATGCATCCATTGTTTACAGTGATTTTTGTATATTAGCTAATGTACAATTCTGATGTAATCATTTGGGACCTACTGGCGGGAATTTTTATATGAATTTGACTGGTCATGATTAAAGGTAAACTAAGGTCAAAAGTGACGTTAAACAGCTATGCTGAAAAAAAGAAAGGAAGTCTTCCTTAACTGGGCTCAATCCACTGACCCTTGGAGTAAAAGTCAAGCGGTTAAACCAATGGGCCATCAGTGCTTCCATAGTCAGTGGTTTATTTTATACTTTATACATGTATGAGCATTCCTTGAAATATCACACAATCAAACAATAAAAAAAGAACTCTCCCAAATTATTTGTGTCATTAAATGCAATATTGATAAATGTAAACATTCGATCTAAAAAGCTCCAATAAAACACAAGAATAAAAGTAAATAAAATAAAAAAGTAACCCTCAACTTGGCTAGAACCATTGACCCCTGGAGTAAAAGTCTACCGCTTAGACCACTCGGCCTTCCATGCGTATACAATAAGTGATGTACTTTATACGTTATGTAAGCAATCCTTGTAGTGTCACAAATTATAACGAAAACAGTCAATTTAAAGGTGCCAGTTAAAAATCAAGAATAGAATTAAAATAATGAAAAAAAGTAGCCCTCATCAGGGCTAAAACCACTGACCCCTAAAGTCCTGGATTTAAAGTCTACCATTTAGACTACTCAAACATCCGTGCTTATTGAATAAAGGATGTATTTTATACTATATATAAGCATTCTTTATAGCTTCAGAAAATATAAGGACAACAACAGATTTCTCCAAAGTATTCAATCGTTTCGCGTTGCAACGCTGTATAATTTTCAGGCTTTTAAATCGTCAAAAGATGCATGTAATGGCTATTTTAGAGCATGGTTAATGGTCAGTATTACTGTTTCCTTGCAAATATCATAACTAAAACCAAAATATGCGAATCTGAAACATTGTTTTAAAATTTTCTCAATTTACCAAAACGTGAAAATTTAAAATTAACTTAATGTCATAGTCCAAATAATTAGACGTAATCTACCGATGTATACATGTATCGACCTCATATTTATAGGATAGCTGAAATTATTCGCGTTCAGAATAAATCTGAGCCAAGAGTCTGCCAAAGCAGAAATCATCAAAAGACTATTGCGGCAATTTATATTGACTACATAATTAATACTATAGGAGTACTCAATGTCAATACTGGAAACTTTCCATTTAAACAAGTGTAATTATGTTGTGGGAATTTACAGATTTACACTTAATATTATTTAAAGAATGTAATCTTGAAACAGACGAGCTACAAACAACACATTTTAATGTTTCTTCTTTACGTCAGGTTTGAAACCTTCGGGCCACCATCTTGTTTTCAAAAGTAGTTCCAAATCCAATATGACGGCCGCCTTCGTACATCAGAGAGACGGTGTGGTGTAGCCCACTGTCCGATGCGTTCAGATTGGCGGGAGACATGTTATTTCGGGCGAATAGTGCCCAGAGGGATAGAACGATTCACGAGAAATGAAAGAGCAATACGCCCAGGGGGATAGACTAATAGAGAAGCAATGGCCGCGTCAAATCTATAAATAGATATGGGTTAACAGAACAGTGGGAAACCAATTTATCACGTCTGGAATCGAGCGCATTTTGTTTATCGGCATTGCTGGACACATTGCCTACCCCCCCCCCCCCCCAACAAAATCTCATCGGATTTACATGATTCACGAAAACGACCTCTGAGAAGCCAAAAAATACGGAATTCCGTAATAATACGGAACACTTTCACCCATGTGCATAGAAAGTAATTCCTACTTATTTGAAATGCTCTCGAGTCCGTTTCCTGGGCCTAGAACCAGTACTTGGTGTCTATATGGGAGATCGAAAGAACGCTCCCACAGCGGGGATCGAACCCATGACCTCCCGGTCGCTAGGCGGACACCATATCCATTACACCACGGCGACCTCATTTATTTTCTAGCATTAAGACTGGTGTTTTAGAATGTAAACAGAAAGGCTAAGAATTTTTTTTAAGTTCCTTAAATTAGTTTTAGCAATAACGTTGTAATGTGTGGGTTTATGGCACATTTTTGTCTAAATCTGAAACATATTTTAATTCGTTTTTTGATTGGGATAGTATTAATTATTGAATTTTAAGGGACTAGGGCAACAAAAATCTCCAAAATCAAAAGTTAAAACAACTACTTAAGCGATGCCAATTTCTGACCCATTACTATTTCAAAAGCCTTAGATGTCGAATTCAACACTGACAATGGGAAAAAACAATGTAAAGTGAGCATACATTTTCCCCTTCTATGCAATAGTTACTGAGAAACAGCTCCAGACTGGAAAAAAATTGACAAAATTCACTATTAAACAAAGGCACATGCTAAAATTTCAAAAAAGCCAGACAAAATTTCCCTCAAAGTTGTACTGTACTTACTTTGAATGTACTTGTGTTCTGTTTTCTTTTTCGGCTTAGCTAAAACCTGTTCGATGTCATGTTCAGAATCTGTAGAAGACAAAAACATTAAGCTTTCATCGCTATCCCAAATGTCTAAATATTCCTCATCACGCTGTACTTGTTCGCTATCTGTCATAGCACAGTCAGCAGATCCTGTAATGTCTTGTAATGTGGTCATAGAACAATTCACTGGGTCCCCAGAATCGGAGTCTGACCACCTTACTTGTACCAGTTCTTCATCGCTACTCCAGTTTACCTGGATTAGCTCTGGCTGCATGAATACAACCGCACACAAACACTGAAATAAAAACAAAATTTAATTGTAACTGTTTCCACCATAAATTATTTGTGAACAGTCTTCACAGTAATATATTTTAACCACTAGCCCGAATTATGATGCTTTATTGGAAACAGACAAAAAATCCAATAGCCCGACTATATAAATTATTAATTTCTAGTAGCCCGATTAACATTTAACCAGTCCTGGGCTGTCGGGCTTATAGTTAGCGTGAAGACTGCAGGGGGTTTTCAGCACTGTCTGCGCCTCCGGAAAACGGAGGCACTCCCAAAGCAAACGGACCCGATCCCAAACCAAAATATTAAAAAAAGTCCCAACTTCCAAAAAAAAAAATTTTTTTTTCTTTAAAGAATGAAGTGTCTTATAACTTGTGTGACTAACCAGTGTTTGTTTTGGTAAAAAATATCTGCTATAAGGTTTTGACTGTTCAGTTCTTATCTCAGAGTGTAACTGTAACTAATAAACAAAAATGCAGTACTTGAATAAACGTTGAACACGCCCAATATTGCATCTGTTTATATAAAGAAGACAAAATAACAAATAAAAACAAATTTATTTGTTAAACTACTGAATTATTTAAGCATGATATATTCACTATTTTTTCCCAAATGAGCTGTTTAATCGAAGCAAAATTTCCCAAAATGGCCAATTGTGTCGATAAAAAATTCCCAATTTGGTCAGACTCCTTTTCCCAAAATAGGCAGAAAAACCCCTGGACTGTTTGTGAAGTTACAAGAATGAATACTGTGCACAACCTGTTAGGAATATAATTATATAAAATCACAATTTCAATTGCCCATCCTTACAAGTTACTGGGTATCCGGACAAAACCCCACCCAGACATAAACCCTTCTTTCAGCCTAACAAGGCGAAAACTGTATGATAATAAAAACCAATGGTCGGGCAACCAAATCTTTCATTGAACAACCATTTTAAAAGTAAGTAGTTGACCGAAAGCCAACTGTAAATAAAATGCCAATTGGCAAATTTTAATCTTGAATTAAAATGTTTAATTTATGACGCAAGTTTATTCTGTTTACAAGTTGTCACTATACCTTTCTAAAAATAGATCACTGAGCGATGTTAACTTTAAACTTTTTTATGATTGGTTGATTTGCTAACTCGAGCGCATGGGTTTTCGAAAAATAGTTCATACTTGTTTTTGTAAGCGTTGAACACACAGCAATCAGGGCTTGACACTAACTTTTTTACCTACTGACCCAAAGGACCACCAGCTTTCAGATATTACTGGTCCTCCAAGATTTTAAGTGGTCCGACAATATCTATGTTATTTTACCTACATTTCAATTAACTTTCCGGACTATCCACAATGTATTGTGCATTTATAAAAAGAAAACTATACTATCTACTGAACTATCTCTCGTCCTTTTCATAATTGCTGTACTTCAAGCTTCTCTTCATTAGTTTTAGGGTTTTTAGGCGGAGGTAACAGGTTCAATCACCCCCGGAATGAAATTCCACATCGTGAAAATTTGTTATCTTGAAAATACGCACATTTATTCTCCGGCAATATCAAAACATTATTCGGCGCTCTCCATTGT
This sequence comes from Dreissena polymorpha, assembly GCF_020536995.1. Classification (NCBI taxonomy): domain Eukaryota; kingdom Metazoa; phylum Mollusca; class Bivalvia; order Myida; family Dreissenidae; genus Dreissena; species Dreissena polymorpha. The sequence continues at coordinate 73,700,563 of NC_068367.1, read as the reverse complement.
AAATTTGCACGGTAAACAAAGTATATTCTGATGGTACTAAGATCAATAAAATGCTGATTATTGCTGCTTTTTCAAAATAATAAATACCATTTTGTTAATTTCTCAATCCAAACGCTTGGAATTTTATGTTAATTTGTGTATCGATCACGGCGAAGTCCAGAGACATTTGCGGAATGCAAATCGATTTTTTGATCCGACAACAGGTTTTTGTCATTCGGGCATCTAGAAAAATTGGAATTTCCAATATGTTGCTATTTTTCATCCCAGTCTCGAGTAGGCCCAAAAAATAATGATGAAATTATCGGTTTATTATGAACAAATAAAGTTGTTTATTAATGAAAACAGCTTTCCACCAGTATTTCACATTGAGCCGGCCAGGATTTTTAACTGGTCCGACGGATCAACCAAATTTCTAGTTTCACTGGTCCTCCCTATTTTTTACTGACCCCGGGTCAACGGACCACTGTTAGTGTTGAGCCCTGGCGTTAAAATAATTGAACTGCAGAATGCAATCGCAGATTGCAGAAATGAACTGTGCGCCAATTTAAAGACTATAAAATGTGCGACTTCAATCAAAGGCTATGAGAAAAACAATGACTCAAATTGTAAACTACAATGTAACATCCTCTAAGATAATTTAAAGGGATGGTAAACTACAGTCATTTGTATACACACTTGAAGTTTCCACTACCAAATGACAAAAATGGCAATAAATTAGCCTACTCTTACTAGAAAACAGCCATGTGTGCTCTCAAAAGAACAAAAAGTACCAGATTTTGTGTTAACGTAAACGGTGTCCATGTACATACTGTACAAATGTATTTTTCAAAGTGAATGGCTATGTGTCGCTAAATGCGTGTTACTGGGGATTTCAAGTCTGTAATTGGATGGTTTATTATCCTACCGCAACCCAAATTCGACGACACCTAAATTCGACGATGTTCTATTTGTATTGATTAAATGGATGATTATTGTCTTGGAATCATTTCAAAGTAATACAGCCGAGTTTAAAATATTATTTTGTGCTATTAAACATTTCATTATTTCTTTCATTATTTGCTATATATTGCTTCATGTAACTGTTACATCGTCGAATTTGGGTCACACCGGGATATGTGTTTTACTGTCAACTGTCCGACTTTTCACGGATTCACCCTACAAGTAGTCGAGTAATAAACATTGGACACTTGATGAGCATTTCCATTAAAAAAAAACTGTGGATTTCCTGTTCTAAAATTATAAAGTCGGACACATGTAAATTTCATCGGAATTGAGTGAGTTATTACGTGTGTCTGACTTACGTACTGTCCGAATTTACGTACTAAACCAGTAACCTAGTTTACCTTATCTCAACGAACAGAAGACGTTTCCTTCGCTAAATCGACATTAACCTTACTTTCATCGTAAAAGAAGTTAAACAAATAGTCAGCACTTCTTTAAAATACATTATAAACACAAGTATTTTATATAAACACATGTCAACACTTTTCTTCAAATAAAAACACCCGCCATTTTGTAGCAAATAATTTCATTGGTTGACAGGAATCTCAACAATCAGCCAGTTTTTCTTATAACATAATCGCGTTTCAAAAACTAATTCTACAAATCATTTTGTAAAATAAATCGGTGACAGATATTTCTTAAAAATAACATGAATAATATTATTGTGCTAAATATTACTGAAATATACACATTGCTTTTTTGCAACAGGTTACATTCAACTAAATATTAATTGTGATTCCAACAAACTGCACACGGCTGCTTTACATCGCAACTTCTGGACTTATTTATAAACGCTGCAATAATCAGGCAACAAAGTTAGTTTGTTTACACTAACACCAAAAGAAAATATGGAAGAAGGTCGGCGCTACTGTTGGGTTACTTGTTATGCCATACGCACGCTATTTCATACCGAAACAATGATACTGCACAGTACTCCGTGGCAAAAAATCTAATCATAACATGCAACACACTGTCATGTGTAAACTTATTTAGAAGCTTGTAAAATCATTTGTTTATAAATATTATTGAGTTAAACGAATAAAAATATCAAACACGTTAGTTTGTTTTTGTTGCTGTTTTTTCTGCTTTGAAATGGCCCCAAAAATGTTTTGGATTGTTAATACCATTGTCCATAGAGATTTAATGAACGAGTCTACATAAAAAGCGTTTAACAGCGGGTTGTTTCTCATTAACCATCGATTCAAACGTTAACGGAATAATAAACAAACATAATTTTAACAATCTTTATTACAATTAATTGTGCATCGATCATCAGCACGTGGTTTATACAAACGGCATCGATAATAGATCGTTATTAACGTTATTAGCAAGAAGTTTAATTTTGCCGAACGAAACGTATTTGCAAACTATTTCATCACTTAATCTTTTTTTTTGTATTTCTGTTTTGTTTTAAAATCATTTTTGTTTTGTTTTGGGAGGGTGAGATTTGTATAAATTGCTAATCTCCTACAGGCAGCACGTGTATCTATGTAAATGCTTAGAACTCGGAAAAAGAACGATTACTAGTATCTCGGTTTACATACTGTATATCAGAACCCCAATAAACTGGCCTGGCAGGGCCTAAAATTTATCAAGTTTGAAATTTAATCTCTGATTTTTACAGACTTTACAATATCTTAATTTTATGTACGAATACACATAGACATATAATCCCATTTTCAAAGTTTCACGAGCTACATATATTTAACAACGAATAGAATTTTAAAAATCTTGAATGAAATAATTCAATCAACAGTGATAGGATTCGGTTCAAATTTCAATCGAAAAGATCGCATCTTTTATTATAATTTCTCCAAAAATTCCGGGACAAGCAGCCATGGTCATTTTATACGACTAGGCATATACTACTTCTCTATTGATTATGGTGATAAAAGTGATTTGTTACTATTGTTAATATTGTTTCTACTGAGTAATTACACTACCACTTCCACCACCACCACCGCCACTACTACTACTACTACTACTACTACTACTACTACTACTACTACTACCACCACTACTACTACTACTACTACTACTACTACTACTACTACTACTACTACTACTACTACTACTACTACTACTACTACTACTACTACTACTACTACTACTACTACTACTACTAACACTACTACTACTACTACTACCACTACTACTACTACTTCTACTACTAATACTACTACTTCTACTGCTACTACTACTTTTATTACTGCTGCTGCTGCTGCTACTGCTGCTGCTGCTCCTATTACTACTTCTACTACTACTACTTCTACTACTACTACTACTACTACTACTACTACTACTACTACTACTGCTACTACTACTACTACTACTACTACTACTACTACTACTACTACTACTACTACTACTACTACTACTACTACTATAGTACTTGTAATTATTGTTTCTACTGAGTAATTCCACTACCACTACCGCTTCCACACCACTACCACCGCCACTACTACTACTACCACTACTACTACTACTACTACTACTACTACTACTACTACTACTACTACTACTACTACTAGTACTACTACTACTACTACAACTACTGCTACTACCACTTCCACTACTACTACAACTACTACTACTACAACAACTACTACTACTACTACTACTACTACTACTACTTCTACTTCTACTACTACTACTACTACTGATTGTAGGCCAAACGGCACCCGGACAATCGGCACCCAGTGTATTTTGCATACAGACAATCGGCACCCGATTGAATTGTATACCCGGACAAACGACACCTTTAAAGTCCCCGGTCATAGCTATATATGTGGACAGAATCGTAAGAAATTTTGTTTTTATTGAGGATATCATTGAAAATCCGGTTTAATTTTAATTTTAAATCGATTCACGCTTGTAATTGATTAAAACAAGCGACAACGGTTACACCCTTTTGAATTTGCAAATTCGGAATAAAATTATATTTATGCGATGTAAGGGAAAACGTTTTCGCGTGAATAAAAATCATTTGAGTCTTTCGAACAAATTATCATTTTAGCGTGTATTTATGTTTTCTTTTGTTTTGGTGTGGGAGTGGTATAAAGCGCTAATCTCCGAATGGAACCACATGTGTCCTTAAAAAATGCTTTGAACTCAGAAAAAGAGCGATTGTTATCTTTGTTTACATCCTGTATATTAGAACCCCAATAAATGGACCTGTCTGAGCGTCAAAATTATCAAGTATGAAATTTTAATCGCTGTTTATAATAGGACTCCCGTGGCTTACCGACTTACTTAGATGTAATAAGATATCTTAATGGGTGATGAAAAAATAAGCATAGGCATATAACTACATTTGTAAAGCTTCATGAGATATAATATAAACAACAAGGAAGGAGACGCTATCAAAAATACTGTGGAAAAAAAATAAAATAATTTTAGACCTATATGAAACGGTTCATTTTCAATTGAAATGATCACTTTGAATATTTTAATTTTACTGTAATAAAGGCACTCACAGTAAATGTAATCTGAAACATCTACGTATATGCAACTTCTCTACCACTACTGCTACCTCTACAACCTCACGCCCACCACCACCAGGCTGCACCACAACTACTACTGCTGATGCTGTTGTCGTTGCTGCTACTACTACTATATGACGACGAGGGCGACTGCTTTCATACGTATTCAACAAATCACGCTACCACACTTAATACTTCCTCGTTTATAAGTAAATTCGATTTTAGTTCGTATGTATGCGTTCAATTGTTTACTCAGAAATTTATTATAAATTAATGATCACTTTATCGTCCAATAAAATGTGTTCTCTTATTAAAACAAGAACTATACTTCTTTTGATTGTGGTGATAAAAGTGATTTGTGACTATTGTAATTATAGTTTCTACTGAGTAATTCCACTAACACTACCGCTTCCACCACCACCGCCACTACTACTACTACTACTACTACTACTACTACTACTACTAATACTAGTACTACTACTAGTACTACTACTACTAGTGCTACTACTACTACTACTACTTCTACTACTACTACTAGTACTACTACTACTACTACTACT